>NW_006408603.1:8332623-8334166 GCF_000296735.1 Chrysochloris asiatica
CCATTCTGGGTAGCCAATGTCCAAGTTGCCCATCCCTGTCCTCTCCTTATGTGGAGGGGGTGGGAGTGATCCTCGCTATGAAGATTTGTTCCCTCTTTTGAGCTACTGCTTCCATAGGTGTAGGTGAAGTTCATCAAATTATTCTTTTTTTCCTCTTCTTTTTTTTTTTGTTGAGCTCTGATCATCTAGTCATTGAAGCCAGGTCAAGTGGGTATTATCTGCAAGTGTGGGTGTTCTTGTGCATATGCCCTCTCATCTTATCAGCTGGATGTTTCACTCTCCACTCTAGTCTTCTGTGGCTATGTTACTGACTCTGGGCCCAAGGGTCCCCAGGTGTTGCCACACTGCTGGCCAACCAGGTCTCCACCTGGGTTCACAGGAGTCTATTGAACGTTGTAGGGCTTAACTGGCAGCTTCATTGCTGTTTTTCCCTCACTTCCCCTTATCAGTGACAAATGTGGTCACCAATCAGAGTATGTATTCCCACTGAGTCTTATTCTTGGAAGGGGGTTTGCTCTGAGGGAACCCGAACACTTGCCTTGATATCTCCTGTGCAAGTAACTTGCTTGTTCTTGTAGTAATCAGTCGGTCTGCCTATATTGTTTTGTATTTTTCCTGTCGGTCTTTCTTTCAAGAAGTATCTTCTGTTCTTCTAGGTGGTCCAATCTGACCCATCCTTTCAAGTGGAAATTTCCCACCTCTGAAGATTCTGGATGCTGTTCAGAATTCCACCTATAGCCTCATGTAATGCAGAGGCTCCGCAGGAAATCTCCTTCACTGGGCATGTTGTAGCCCCATTTTAGGTATTCCAATCAGTTATTATAGGCAAAAGACGGACTTACAAGCTTTCTATGGTGATATTTCTGGCTATTCCTTTCTCTCCCCCTCCAGTGACTATTTTATAATGGTATGTAAGGGAAACCAAGATTTAAAAGACAGCCAAGCATCTTAACATTATTTCCCCCTTTTTCCTCATTCCAACCATGTCTCAATTCCTGTTGTTCCAAGGTTGTGCATACATCATTATTTACCTCTGCCCCACTTAGCCCATGCAAACCTGCCTAATTGTTCTCCCATCCGCTTTGTTCTTCCATTCCTCTTCCCCTTTCTTGTGTATTGCCTACCTCCTCTGCACCCAAACTCTTCTGTGTCTGTTCCCTGCCCTGTGCTCCACCTTCCCCTCCCTCCCCTCACCCCACCCCCAACATCCCAGCAACCAGTGAAGAATACCCCCCCTTTAGTATGGGTTCTTTTTCTTAGTCTTTTACAGTAGTGGTGCTATGCAGTATTTCTTCTTTTGTGACTAATTTCACTCAACATAATGTCCTCAAGTTTCATCCATGTTATGCGGTGGCTTGCAGCTTCCTTGTTATTCTTCAAGATAGCATCATATTCCATTGTGTGTATGTACCACAGTTAGCTTATCCATTCTTCAGTTGATGGGCACTTTGGCTGTCTCCATCTTTTTGCTATTGTAAATAGTGCTGCTATGAACATTGGTGTGCATATATCAACTCATGTTATGGCAAGTATTTCTTGTGGG
>NW_006408603.1:8339146-8342518 GCF_000296735.1 Chrysochloris asiatica
TTACAGCCTTGGAAACCCTGTGCAGGGTCGCTATGAGTCGGAACCGACTCCACGGCACTTAACAACAACTATTATTGTAGATTTATCTATTTCTTTCTTCAAGTCTATTAGAGTTTGTGTTATATATTTTGGAGCAGAAAAGGGAGAGGAGTGAGAGGAAAAAGGAAAAAAAAATTGTAGCCTAATATGCATATGACTTTAATGTCCTCTCTTCAGCTTCTTGCCTTCAAAGCTGCCTGAGAGATTTTAAGATGCCACTGTTGGCTGTTATGCTATATATACTCAGGATTTAATTTAATTTTCAGCCTGTTTTGTTTTTAAACTCTCTTTCCCTCTCTACAACCCTGTCCTGTCCTTTCCCGTATTAAACAAACAAACAAACAAACCAGTTCCTGGCCAGCTCTTGGGCTGAGAGTATCTGTGTGCATGTATGGCAGAAGAACCCACCATTGGTGAGGGTGGGGGGGTGTCAACTCACTCAGGCACCCCCTCTAGTCACCAAAATGGAGGTGCGCAAACAGGGGGGGTGACGGGGCAATGAACAGATACCAAAAAAAAAGAAAATCAGAACAAAGCAAAACCGACAAAGTGTATTGTCCACCTTTGCTCCAAGGTTCCCGCGGCATTTTTCCATGGTGTGTCTGCTGTCATGCCGTTTGGTTTTGCCCAAGTTGTCAGGCTTGGCGGCCAAGCCCAGCAGATTCAAAAGTGCATGATTTCTTACTTTTGCTACAAGTTCCACTAGCTATAAGCCTTCAAACCTTTTAAATATTCCTATCTCTGTGGTTGAGTTTTGGAGCTCTGCCCTGGATCTGCTTTGCCTGGTATTCTGTGGTATTGCTGACTGCGAACTTCACTGCACCTCCACCCTAGCCACCATCAAGCCCTATCTCCCCTCCATTTTTTTTTTTTTTTTTAAACAGACTTTTGTATATGCCATCCCACTGCCTTCTTGCCTGCATGGTTTCTGTAGAGAAATCAGAAATTAGTCTTACTGGGTCCCCCTGTTGTAGGTAACTTCATTTTTTCTGAGCTGTTCTCAGGATTTTTTCATTGTCTTTGATTTAGAAAATTTGATTATGATACATCTTGATGAATTTTTTGGCGGGGTTCTATCTTCTTTGGGGTTCATTCAGCTTCTTGAGTGCTTATCGTCTTGTCTTTTGTGATGTCAGAGAGGTTTTCTTGCAACAATTTTCTGTTTTCTATCATGTCTTCACATTCTAGAATTCTAATCACTGTAAGTTACTTCTCTTCATGATGTCCCACATAATTCTTAGGCTTTCTTCAGACTTTTAAATTCTTTTTTGATTGTTCTTCTAGCGTACTAGTATCGAGAGATATGTCTTCAAGCTAATTCAGGATTCCATTGATTCAAACCTATTCCTTTGTCCAGACCTTTCAATGTATTGCCCATTTCTGAAATCTCAGTATTAATATGGATTTCTATATTCAGTTTTTGCATTGTTTTGAAATTTGCATGTCAGTTCTTATAGTATTTTCCTATTTTCATTTTTTTTCCCTGTGTTCTCCTTTCTTTCCTTGATCTGTTAATCCATTGAAGGTACCTAAATAGTGTTTTTGAGTTCTTTCTAAGGTACTTCCACTACCTTTTTCTTTCTCAGAAACATTTTCTAGCTCTGCGTCTTGGTCATTTGTTTACTTCTCATTTCTTCGTATGAACTGAAATTATCTTTTGTCTCTGGGACATTGTAGTGTTGCATTAAATAGATGATTGTATGTTGGTGCATTCTTAGGCTCTCACCATTTCCTGGTGGCTGTGATTAGAGAATGGGAACATGTGCACTGTTTTCATTTCTCTGTGCAGCTAAGTTTAGAGTGGGTTTGGCTGGTATTGGCTGCTCTCAATGATCAGAAGCTGATATTGGTTCTTGTCCACTAGATAAAGCTGTAGTGGGTATGGCTGTGGCTGGGTTGTATAGGCATGGGTGCTGTCTCTCATTGGGTGGGTCAAGAGAACACACAAACACACACACACACTCAAAATCAAAACAGAACAAGCAAACAAACAACAGCAAAAATAGAAAATAATAAAGGACAAAAAACCCAGGCAGCAACAAGAAAAAAAGAATAAAAAGAGAAAAGTGGAACAGAAAAATGGAGTTGTAGAAGAGAAAAATATGAGAGAAAATAAAACACTATAAAAAACAGGGAGAAGGAAGACGAAAAGCAAAACTAGCGTGTCATAAAGAAAGATCAAAAGGAAAAAAAAAACACAGAGGAAATGAATAACAGAAGAAAAATTAAAGTGAAGATTGTTGTTGTTAAGTGCCATCGAGTTGGTTCTGACCCATAGTGTCCCCGTATAGGTTTTCTGAGGAGCGATTGACAGGTGAGCTTGAACTGCCAACCTTGCAATTCAAAGCGCTTTGCAGTCTGGTGCATTAACCCACAGTGCCACATCAGGACTCCCAAAGTGAAGACAGGATAAAAAACAAGGGAAGGGAACGAGAAAGAATAAACAAAAATAGTAAAACGCCAAAAGGGGAAAAAATAGGAACCAGTGCAGGTGTTGGACCCAGGAGAAATCCATGGGTGGGTTCCTGCCAGCTAGCCAATGATCTCACAAGGTGGGTGGGATGTGTTGTGGTAGTGGAGTTCCTGGCCCCAGATGAAGCTCCTATAGGCCTAGGTGATGTCTATGTTCAGAGCACCAATCGATTGTCTGTGGAGTCCTTTAATGTAGCTGGATTGTGTCTGCAGGGGGTTGGTTATAAGAATTTCTGCTAGACTAATACTGGTATGGTGGCTCTGAAGGTTCTAAAACTCAAAATTTCCCCAGTTTGAATTTGTCTGATGTCTCATGATTACATTTAGGTTTTGCATTTTTGGTATTAACATCACAGAAGGAAAGCTGTGTTCTCAATGCAACCTCCCATGGTGGGGTATTTACTTTCTCCCATTGTAGCTGTTCACTGTGTTCACTGGAGGTGGTCTTCCAGGCTTCTCCATTGTAGTCACTCTTTCCCGTTAACAATAAAGAGATATTTGAAACTAGGTATGTATCACATTTCTCATTAACCTTTTATTTACTGCATTGAAGGAATTGGCAAAGAACAAGGCACCAGGAACTGATGGAATAAAAATTGAAATCTTTCAAGAAAGTGAGGCAGCATAAGAGGAACTCACTCATCTCTGCCAAGAAATTTAGAAGACAACTATCTGGCAGACTGATTGGAAGAGATCCATTATTTGTGCCCATTCCAAAGAGAGGTGACCCAACAGAATGTGGAAATCATTGGGCAATCTCTTTGATATCCCATGTGAGTAAAGTTTTGCTAAAGGTAATACAGAAACGGCTACAATCATACATTGACAGAGAACTTCCAGAGGTTCAAGCCGGATTCAGAA
>NW_006408603.1:8343403-8377325 GCF_000296735.1 Chrysochloris asiatica
TGGAGGCCAAGATGGCCAAACTTCATCTCTCATACTTCAGACATATTGTCAGGAGGGAGCAGTCACTGGAGAAGGATATCATGTTTGGTAAGGTGTAGGGACAGAGAAAAAATAGGAAGACCCCAACAAGATGTATTGGCCAGGTGGCAGTATCGATGGACTCAAGTGTGGCAACAGTAGAAAGGTTTGCCCAGGATTGGGCAGTGTTTCGTTCTGCTGTGCATAAGGTCGCTATGGGTTGGTACTGACTCGATGGCACCTAATAATAACAACATCATTATTGTTAAGTGCTGTGGAGTTGGTTTTAGATTCATAGCGACTCTGTGCAAGGTTTCTGAGGCTTTAAATTTTTGTGGGAGCAGAAAGCTTTTCATTCTCCCGCATATCAGTATAGACACGTTACTGGTAGGTGCTACTGAGTTGATTTCTTACTCATGGCAACCCCATGTGACAGAGTAGAACTGCTCTATAGAAATCTTTCTTGAAGCAGATGTTCAGGTGTTCCTTTTGTGGAGCCACTGGATTTCAAATGGCCAAATTTTCAGTTAGTGGCAGTGTGCTTAATTATTTGTGCTACCAGAGCTCCTTAAAGACGTCTAGTTCCATATTTTATTCAATGGGTCATAGACTGTTAATATTATTTATTTTGATGCCCAATTTATCCCAGATTTTCCCAGTGAAAGTCTCTTAAAGCTGGTTTATGTTCTTTCAACACACATATCCCCTCATAATTTCTGAGTATTTTTTTGCTTTCTGGCTTATTTTGTACTCTTTAAAAAAAAAAAAAAATTTTTTTATTGTGAATTGAGTGAAGGTTTATTAGAACAGACCACCAGTCCCACATTCAACAAATTATATACTTCGTGTCATTACAATGATTGCAGTCCACAAATATTCACCTCTATTCACTTTTTCATCCTCTTCCCTCCTCCCTCTGCCCTATAACCATTATAGAGTGTTTCACTTAGCAAGAAAATCTTTTCTTAACTTTTTACAATGGTCTCATGTCATATTTGTCCTTTCAGGCCCAGCGAGGCAGTCATTTCTCTAAGGGGTGTCAGCACCTTTGTGGTGCATATGTCTGAATGCTGTGTGTGCACAATGCAATGGAGGAGAGGGCTGCTCTTCCAAAGTTCATACAATATTTGTTCACTCACACACACACCTTTAGTTCTTTATGTTGAAATTTACAAGTTTGCACTGATAACCTCCATTTCGAACTTAACACCAGAGTTGACTTTAGTCTTTCCTTTGCCAATTTGTAACACTTCTCGCCCCAAATAAGAAATCTGGCTCCCATTATTCTTAAATGCTGCAAACCCTGACCTCTGCATGGATGTCCTCATCATCATACTTGGGGTGTGAATCCCTAACCCAGGCCACACCCCTAGCTCCCATGTGGACCACTCTACAGCAGGCTTTACATCCTGGGGACACTTAGCTTGCTTGGCCCCACTTAACAGCCTAATTGCGGGCAAGGGAAAAGCACTGTGCAAGGAAGAAACCCTGAAGCTTAAGTAGTAAAGTTCTCCTTGGAGGAAGTTAGAGTGAATGTGCCTAGGCCCAGTACTTGGCAACAAACAGAACAGGCATCAAAACCACAGATGTGACTGAAGAACTCTGTATCCAGTCTGTTCCTTTATTAAACACTGACCCATGATTTGTCCCACCCTAGGAAACAGGTTCTTACAGTTTCACCGTTTAACCAAGAATGACACAGATGGCCTATAAGGTCTTATCATTTTAATTGACTTTAATGATTATTGCTCATCTGCAAGGATTAATATTGCATTCATTAAAAATCATTCAATAAAAAAAAAAAAAAACTTGTTCCTCCCAAGTTGCTCTCCACACGCTCCCTCTGATGTCAGACATTCTTCCATAGTGTCTTTTGTTACATGGCTTGACAGAGACGGAGCCCTTACCTATTATTCCTATGGACACAGTAATAGATATGGGAGCAGGGGCAGGCCAGAGAGCGGCAGGATTGGGCCCTTCCCTCCAGCAGAGCTGATGTGATAGATACACTGTTGGCCAGGTTACTTCCGTAATGGACACGGTGTTCTGATTGGGTGGTTAAATGCCCAGGGCGGGGTGGGGTGGGTGGGGGGAGGTATGTGTGTGGGAAAGTTTGAATTGCTATCGTCTACAGAGAAGAAAGCACAGTTATACTGGCAAGGAATGGGAAGGGACTGGGTGGGGAGAAAAGGCAAGTAAAGAGAAAAAGTTTTGGCAAGACAACTGTCCCCTGCTAGGAAGCTACAGGTGAAATCTTTCCTTTCTTATATTCCTGTTTTCAACATCTGTCTCTCTGAGCAGTGGCAATCAAGAAATGAAAATTTCTAGTACCTAGCACTAACACCTGACCCAGCTTTGAAGGGTCACAAGCTAGAACAAGTTGAAGACTTAGACTCCTGGATATTTATATAGTTAAAGCTCATGAGCAGAATAAAGCTCATTTGACCATGCAGAGATGCTGGTAAGCAGGGTGCATGGCATGGGAACGCACCTCTCTGATCTCTGAGAGAACCTCTCTGGGGATTTTTCCAGAGCATGATGAGCCAGGACCTCCTGATTACTTTGTATCAGTCAAAAGTGGTACCATTTCTGTAAAACGAATGTTACACAGGGCTTGAAGTCCCAGACAAATTACACAAAGCTGGATTTCCTTTCACACCCTGGCCAATTTATCCTCCCATCTCCCATCCGTTTAACCAAGATTTAAATCTCTTTAAATATTTTAGGTTGCAGAAGCATAGCTGACCAGAAATGAACTCTTATATTAAAGGATAAATCCTAAAGATAGAGCTCAGTGCTGCCTACTCAGTAGTGGCTTAGGAAATTTGCCTTCAGCATAAGCTGCATGGGGCAGGGCTGATAGAATTTGCTGTTATGGCCCCAGTTCAGTGATGCTATAAATGATGATGCAGAAACAGAGGGACTTATCAGAGTCTGAGGCCAGCATTTCACTAGATTCAACTCTGCACTCTTAGTTCCAAAGGTTTCAGATAGAAACTGGTAACAACTAACCAACCCCCAAGCAATTCCTCAGTGTTAACACTAAACATTTTCTTTAAAGGGGTATTATTATTATTATTATTTTGTACAACAGAAATAACAAATGCCAGGGGACAAAATTCAACTTAATGATAAAGTGCAGTCTGATTAAAAACTAGAAAAATGAGGATAGGGTGGGAGTGACAGAAGGTTTGTACTAAATCCAAGTGGACCTATTGGAGCTTAACAAACAACACTCACTAGTATGCACGCATCTCTGAACCAGACATACCAACTTTACATAGGAAACAGGGCTTGGAACTTTAAAGGGAAATGGACATGCACCACCTATGTCTAACCTACCTGGCTGATAAGGAACCACCCCTGCTCCTCTGAGAAGTGAAAGAGCACTGATTTCAGCAGCTAAGAAATGGGCTCTTTTAAGGCAATTTAGACATTGCAGATTGTTCCATACAGAAAGTACCTTAGCATTTCCTGTTAATATGGTACCCAATTAAGACTAAAACCCAAGCCAGAATTGGTAAAGAGAGAATCACCTTTCTAGGCTGAGAGAGTAAAATCCTTCTTTAGTGACTAGGGTGAGGAATCTTGAACTTCAGATTCATCTAAAGAGTCATGAAGCAAGTTCCTGTGTGGTCTGCAGAACTTGGATAATGAGATGAAAAAGGAAGAATGAAATTATAGGGAAGAAAAACAAAAAACAAAACAAAACAAAAAAACAATTTTTTTTTTTAAAAAAAGAGGAAAGGAATAAGAAGAAAATAAAAATTATCTTTAAAAAATTTCTTTTAGACTTGGGTGGTTTGTGTGGACTGGTCCTTGGTAACATGGTCCATTAGTATCTGTACAGAAAGAGACAAACTGGTTAGCACCTGTGAGTTCTAAGAGAAGTTTCAGAAGCAGCACATTCTCCATGGTCACTCCAGGGCCCAGGCTGGGGACCCCTGCCATCATTCCCCAGGCTGTCAGTGAGCTCAGCATTCTTTCCTGGTTTCTCCTAGGGTTTGGATGATGCCATCTCTGATTTTCTATTTCCTGCTCCTTGATAATATAACTCAGAGGTTTTCGGCCCTGCCCATACTTTAAAATAATCCGGATAGCTTTTATAATATAACTTTGCCCGGGCCCTATATCTTGCTCCAACAGTATCAGAATCTCTGGGGGGTGAGGGCCAAGCTCTAAAACTTCCAAAAACTTGTAATTTACATCTGCTGCTGGATATACAATTTTGCTGCCAACCTTGTTACTTTGAAAAAGAGTTCTTGCATTCTCCAGAATCAGGTATTGTACCTGATCTTTATTTAAGAAAAGTGGCTAGACTGCTTGGATCAATACTAGGGAAAAGAGCCTTTCAGAAGAACCCTGTGGAAAAACAGGGAAGAAATTACCTGTAATAATTGGGTTTGAATGGCCCATTTTTGTTGAGTCCCAGATATTTTGCTTGGTCATCTGTTAGCTCTGTCAGGTGGGCATCAAATGATGGTAGATGCAAACTGGCAACATACTCATCTAGGAAGAACAAAGTGGCAGGGGAGAGGACTACATTTCAAATACACCTTTCTTTTTCACCTTAAGTTTTTCTGTGAGTGTGGACAATGGCTAGAATAACTCTTTGAAAGAATTCACAATTGAAATAGTCAATGAAAAAAAAAAAAATCCCTCAAAGCTGCCTTTCTGGTAAGGAAATTCTCTCAGTAAATTCAAAGTACATTTCACTTACCAGCGTTAACAAAATAGGGTGAACTTTGTCCCCTTCTCCTCTGGCATAGCTTTTGGCATCAGCTCAGAAGCCAACACGTCACATATATACTATCCTAACCTCTCTACAGCAACCCCTTTCATTGGATTAAATTATAGTTAGATTATGAACCAAAGTAGATATCAGGAAATTCAAAATAGCCTTGTGTCATTTACATTTATTTAACAGGAAGAGATCCATAAAGACCTCAGATCTTAGGATCCTAGATTTCTGAGGTGGTTGGCATAAATTTATTCTTTCCCAAAGATGTTGTTGTTAAGTGACAATGAGTTGATTCCAACTCATAGTGATCTGGTATAGGATTTCCGAGGAGTGGCTGGTAGGTTTGAACTACCAACCTGGTGGTTAGCTGTCCAGAGCATTAACCCATAGCGCCACACCAGGACCCCTTCAACAGATAAGCCTTTATAAAAACAACAACAAAGTATTTTAAAACCATTTGAGGCAAGCTGTGGGAGGAACTGAGGGCAAGCAGGGATTTCGGCTGACCAACTAGATGCAAGGCAGGCATCACTGTTTGGAAAAGTAAAGAAGTAGAGATAATACCTTATGTAATAGGAACAAAACAGGGCTGTGTCTGGAGCTATAGGAGGTTGAGTAAGCGGTGGTTTCCATATTTACACAGAGGATGTACAACGAAATACGCAATTGTTTCTCTCTTTTTGAGAGAAACAAGGCTATGTTTCCTTGCACTGGGAAAACCAAGTCAGTTCAAAAAATTTCATAAGGTTTTATAGTATAAGGGTGTCTACTCTAAGCTACGCACTTTTACTTGTCATCTGTAATTCTTAAAACCATTCTTCAGTGTACATATTGGTATTTCCACTTGACTGATAAGAAATGGAGACTTATGGAGATTGTGCTGAGATCAAACAACCACCAAAAATCTAAGACTGGGATTAGGACTCTGATTGCAAAGTCCATGCTTTTCATGATATTCTTTTACCATATGACACAGCTGTCGGATGATCAGTATAGGTGTCTATTGTTTTTCACTCACCCATTTTCTTAGGGAGCAAGTACACATCTTGTTTGTATCGTCCCTCAGGTGCATTGTAGAGTTCTATCAGTGCCAATGCCTAGGGTGGGAAGCGAGGGTCAGAAACAGAAGAAATACTTCCTAGACAAAGGCATAAAAACAAGTAGGCCTAAAAGGGTCTTCATAGTAAGTACTACAGTGATCTACCAGAGTGACAGCAACTTCCTTTCTTCAGTACTTGAAGAAGCCTCAGTCTTGACAACAGACCAGGTTGATAAGAATACATAGCATGGTGCTCACTTCATCACTTCATACAGGTCCCAACCTCCCTCCTCCCCACCACCACCACCACAGGAACTCGTATTTCTGCCCAGTCCCATCAATCTCAGTACATGAGAAGCAAGGATGTGTGACACACCTGTGTTGTAGCTGTGATGGACAGAACAAAGGTGGGGACTGTGGAGCAGCTCAGATTGAGAAGTCGACCCTGAAATGGTAAGACAGCCCTGGGATCAGATGTCTTATCCCTATGTCTAGAGTCCAATATCACGCATGACAGGAAAGGACTTTTTTCTTCTTTTAAAGCTTTTATTGTGAATTGAATGCTGAGTGATAGTCTACATGGGAGAACATGGGTTTCGCACTCATCCTATCGTATTTCGTTTCATTACAATGATTATAATCCCCTCTATGCATCATCACTCAACAGTATTTGCTTCTATTCCCTCTTTTTTTTTTTTTTTTTTATGTACACAAAAACACTCAGGAATCGTTCAAACAACCACATTCTGCAAGCCAGCCTCCTGGCTGCCAGCACCCAGCCTTTCTCTTTCCATGAGTCTAGAGTAGGAAAGGACTTTTTAACCCCCTTCTAGACTCAGTCAGAAGAGGGAAAACAATATTTTGGATCAGAACTCAAAAGTTTTATCCTATTTTCTGTAAATCCATTTGATTCTGAAAGGCTGAAGAATTGGTTGTGGTAAGGAAAATCTCTTAGTAAAAAGCAGAACTTTTGAGGATGATATATTTTGAAATTATCCCTCAACCAAAAAACAAAGTTCAATGGAATCTATGCCGAATATTTATTCACTGCCTCTCTCCCAGGGTGCACTGCCAGGGTCTTTCTCAGTGTGTACCTCTGCCAGGAGGACGACCCGTTTACCATCTGGCCAGATGACATGGTCCACCTGAGAACGCACTCGCTCCCATGTCAGCTCAGGAGTGCGGAGGCTGGTCTGGAAGGAAAAGAGCACAACAGGTTGTGGCTATAATGGAAGAAGAGGAGAAAAGCCTAGCAACAAATGAATAACAGAATCTTTACCACATCAATTTCTGTGTTAGAGTGGCCCATATTGCATACGATACAACTGTTTTTCATGCGATCCAAGTGCTCCCGTGTCACCACATTCTTATTTCCTAAAAGAAAAGAAGGTTAGCTGAAGAAAGAGATACTGGAAAACAACAGTACTAAGTGGCTCTCAGTAAGAACATGGAAGAGAGAATGCTTGCTGACATTTAAGAAAATGTGCACCCTATGGGAAAAGAAGACTATTTCATAGCTGCTCCTTAGGCTCAGTTGTTTGGTTCAAGATTGAGCAAGATAAAAGGTCACCAGGACAAAACCTTCTTGCTCTGGAAGACATGCTAAGGTTCTGACAGATTGCTGGAACTCTCCAGTTCTGAGAGTTCTAAATGTAGAACCTACTTTGTATCTAGGTCATTCAAACCACTTTTCAAGAGTTAGCTTCCAAGTTAACACCTCTCCATGTATCAAAGCACTGATGCTTACCTGTGCAAGTTATTACGACATCAACTTGCCGGATGACTTCATTTAGCTTTACTACCCTGAACCCATCCATGCTGAAAAAAAAAGAAACAACATTATGAGCAAAGCAAGAAGGCAGTGGGACAGAAGTTGGTCACAAAATGAGGCAACTGAATCCTCTTCAAAGTCAGATCTAGTACTTATCACAGGGATGGTAAGTAACACTCTGTGCTAAACTATACACACTGGCCTCTGCACACTCTCCAGACTCCCTCCAGGAAGGGAAATGCCAAGAGGCTCTAGGGGAGTGCCAGGATTACTGTGAAGGGAACAGAGCAGCCCTAGATTTCTGAGAGGAAAGTTCAATGTGATCAGTCAGGAGTCCTCAGAAATGTAAAGTTCCTGGAGTGAATCTAACAGCATGATCAATCTGTTCTTACCAGGCCTGGAGAGCACAGATGGGGTCGATTTCTGTGATGTAGACAATTGCTCCAAGGGCCTTGAGAGCAGCACAGCAACCCTTTCCCACCTGCAGAGCAAAGAAAGATCACTTAGCATCTAGTGATTGTCACTCAGGGAAGCTTCAACCCAGACAGAATAGAAATGGACTTGGTTATGCTATAGATCTCAGTCAAAGTGGTAATTTAGCAGGTATATCATAGTAAGGCTTTGGATAGTAAGAAAGATCAAGAAAATAAAAGGTATTTATCATTAGAGAAACAAGGGCAAAGAAGAGCAGCTGTCATCTCTTAATTTCTAATTTTGAAAAACCTGGTAACACTCACTGGAGATGCACGTATTTAAGAACAGTCTAGCAGATGAAGCAGGAGAAAGATGAGGCTATCTTCTCCCGTACAGCTTTCCAGCCTTGGAAACCCTAAAGAGCAGATCATTCTACTCTGTCCCACAGGGTTGCTATGAGTTGGAATTGGCTCAATGGCAGTGGGTTTTGGGTAGTAGGTCAGGAACTTTGATGGGTCATTGTTGATGACAATAAAACTCTATATAATCAATTCTAGTATAGAGATAAGCAACTATAGACCACTTTGGACTCTACCCTTCACATCAAAGCAAGTCCTTGTGGGGCTCAAATGCTATATACGTACTACACACTTCATTGAATTAAGCCTTATAAAAAGGTTTTTGCTATCATTGGGGGAGGGCTGGGGAGGGAGGGAATGATGCTGAGATTCCACTCCACAAGACAAACTAGGAAAATCTGAAAACAAAACTCATTCTGTATGTCTTATTTAGAACTTTGAAAACAAGGGTTTTTGCTATTTTGAGATACACTCTTTAAAAGCATGTTCTAAACCTTACCTGAGTGCCTCTAGACTGATGGCACAGGTTACCACTCAATAGTTCTAGTAAAAAAAAAATCAAGAATCAAAACCAAACCCACCGCCATTGAGCTGATTCCGTCTCATAGTGATGCTACAGGACAGAGTATAGTAGCTCCATAGGGTTTTGCAGATGGCAGCCTTTATGGGAGGGGAGCAGATAGACTCTTCTTTTTCCCTAGGGGTGGCTGGTAGGATTGAACCATCGACCATGCAGTTAGCACGCCAACACTTCAACCACTGCATCACCAAGGCTCTTTTACATTTCTATCTAGTAAGTTAGTGAAAAGACAGAGAGAAGACACCGAGGCCCAGCTATTTACCTCGCCATAGCCACACACCACCACTTGTTTCCCACCAAACATCACATCTGTGGTCCTCTTGAGGCTGTGGAAACAGACAAGGGCTCAACTCAAACGTGGTAAACTCAGACAGTCCCTCTTCACAAAGTTGAAAATGTGGAGCAATGTTTCATGAGAATTTCATTTGGAAGCCGGCTGATGGTAGTGTGAAATGGGCCCTCTAACAAACTTCTAATGTCAAGGGAAGATCAGGGTACAAGGTTGAAGTGTTATCAGACCAACAACCTACTCTAAATCATACCCCTTAATGTTTGAACCTTGATAAATTTCAACCTACCCATCCAAAATGGATTCTCGGCAGCAGTACAAGTTATCAAACTTCTGTTTGGTAACAGAATCATTGACGTTCATAGCTGGAACACAGAGCTTCCCAGCTTTGGAGAGCTGGTATAACCTAAAGGGAAAAAGGCCACAAAAACAAACACATACCAAGTTAGTTGGTCCAACATAAAATGTGGCAAAATTTGCCTAATTTTCTTTAAGTTCCAAGCTGCCCTCCCGAGCCTTATTGATTGCCCAAGGATATTAGTAAACAAGACAGTTTCCTTGTTAACTTTGCTTATTTAAATTTTCTTTTCTTTCCAAACTCATTTTTCTTTAAAGGAAAAATAAAATCCTTTAATGAAAGAAATTTGCCTCTCTTACATACTTCCTTACATTAACATTTATCAACCTTTAAAAGCCCATGGCTAGTTCTAGTAAACAAAGGCTATCATTGATTCTGATATGGGACCGAGGATGTATCTGTATAATGAGCATGTATAATGTGGCCCCAACTGAGAAACTCTCTTTCAGTTATCTTTTAGGTAACCCTAGAAGCCAAGAATATGTTGCCCAGTTTTACTTTAGGATGTGTGTATAACATATAGTTTTACAATAGATTTTTTTTTTTCATATTTGAAATATAAAATTATAATACAATATTGAATACCATTTTTTCAAGACACACTCACTCCCCACCTCCCCACACTGGTTGAGAATCACTCAGTGAAGTAAATGGGAGAGCAAAAAATGTGAACTAGAACTTGGAATAACTTCATTGTAAGGGCACCTTGGTTTTACAAACAATAAAAACTCAAAAGTCTTATCTAGTATGGATATTCCCATTTAGTGACTAAACATCTGGAACACAGCCCTACAGCCTAACCAAGAGAAAAAGGGTTTGCTGAGGCAAGGACACAAGGGGCAGCTACTCCAGAATCTGTTACCTGTGAACACCAGTCACGCTCTCTTCCACAATGCCTCGGATCTTCTTAAACACGTTTGGATACTTCTTATAAACCCAGTGGGTTAAGTCTCCCCCATCATCCAGGATCTACAGAACAGCCAGAAGACTTCTATGGGCATTCAGGCTGCTAGAGCTGGGGGGAACTTTGAGCCCATTTCTGCACTAAGAAGAGAGCCCTGAACATTTTGGAAGAGCATTTCTTAGAGCTCCTTAGAGCAAGCTTAGACAGTGGATACACAGTAAAAATTGTTGGTGTAAAATAGTTAAAAGGATTCCTAGGTTTGTTCTAGACTATAATGAAGAGCATTAGGCTTATATCAGACTCACTTTAGAGTCTTAAAGTACGTGGCTCCTTTGAAAACAAAAGGAGAGCTGGGGCAGGGAGGAAAAAAACAAAATTGTACTCCAAAAAGGTACCACATCATTTCCTTGTAATCCATTCTGCCGTGTTTTGAGTTTTACCCTTCCCCCAACTTTCCATTCAGTACTCAGTGCCCATTCTGAATGGGTACCAAGCTTAACACTGTAGAACAAAGTCAGAGTGTAAGACCAAACATCCAAAACTTATTTAGGGAACCATGCTTTGAGGGAAAAAGGAAAATCTTCTGTTAGAAGTGCAGCACAGATATGCGTTATTACCATGTTGGCCTGCCACCCATCCATGTTCACACAGCGGTCGATGCACCACCAGAAGTCGTCTTCTGACTCGCCCTTCCAAGCGAACACAGCAACTCCTTTAGAGACAAAAACAATCAGCTGATTCCTCCTTTAAGGAGTGCCCTATTCCGCTATGGCTCTCTGAGACACGTGGGAAAAGAAAAAGGACAAAGAAACTCTCACGGAAAGGAGATAATTAATAAGAGTAAAACATTAGTACTTTTAGTTCAGAAATTACTTTGGTTAAAACTATGGGATTAAAAAAATATTTTGGAGCCTTAAAAGGTTACTCTTTTAAGAAATAGTATTTCATTAAGTGCTCTATTCTAAAGAGGTGACAAAATGAGTAGGAACTCAAAGTTGCTTAGTAGTACAGCATTATTTATATTAGCAAACATCCTGAGACAACCCAAGTGTTTAACATTCAAAAAATAGTGAAGTAAAATCACATGGCCATGTGAATGAGTATTAAAGATGATGCTTTTAACTTTTTTTTTTCAGTGACATAGAAAACTACTCTGATAATTTCTTATTTAGGTTAAAAAATTATATACACTCAAAGATTTATTTCACCTCTGTCAAAAATGAATTTTAAAAAGGGAAAATATGTGAAATATGATCTCTGTATAGTAGAATTATGAATTTTTTCTGGAACCTAAATTTTCTGCAGTAAATACATTTACTGAGCAAAAAGTGAGTAACAAAAACACAAGTATTTTATAGTCCCTTTCTGAGAATCCCAGGAAGATGGGAGGTCCTTAAACCAATTACATGATTGCTTTCTTTTGAACATTTTAACAGAGTTATTTAATTCTTAATTAAACTCACAAGTAATTAGGGTCAGCAGTTCGAAACTACCAGCCGCTCCACGGGAGAAAGATGAGGCTTTCTACTCCCGTAAAGATTTACACCCTCGGAAACCCTGTACAGGGTCGCTATGGGTCGGAACCGACTCGACGGCACTTAACAACAACAACAACAACATATAGTTTAATATTTGGCAGTCTGAAACTACCAGCTGTTCTGCGGGAGAAAGATGAGGCTTTCTGCTCCCATAAAGATTTATAGCCTCGGAAACCCTGTGCAGGGTCACTATGAGTTGAAACCGACTCCACAGCACTTAACAACAACAATATTCGTACTTGTTAACAAAACATTAGAAATTCCCCAGGTCAATAGATTCTTTACAACATCATTTTTAATGTCTGTATAATATTACATAATAATATTACATTAATTTTATTTCCCAATCTCTTCTTATTGATGTTTTTATAGCCCCTAGACATAAATGACACTGTAGTGACAATTTTGCTACACAAGTTATATTTTAAAAATTATTTTGAAGCCAAGTTGCTGAAAACAGCTGAACTTACCAGCCTCCGCCAGTGCTGCTGCCACTTCATTCTGAGTGGAGTAGATGTTGCAAGCAGACCAGCGGCACTGGGCCCCCAGGGCACAGAGTGTCTCGATCAACACCTGTCCAGATATGTAGGAAGACAGGGTGAGAAAGAGGAGGTCCAGTCAGGGATGGAAAGCAAACCCCACTAAGAGAACAATACCCATCACTTCTGGAACTACAGAGGGAAATCACAGAGAGTTTTGTAACCCAATTAGGTGGCATAATAGCACCTAACTTTACCTGAAAGATATATATATATATATATATATATATTTAAAAGTCCTAATAACATTTTTATAACAACCATACTTTGCAAATCTATATCTTCCTAAGTCAAGTTTGCTAAGTGGATTTTAATTATCTAAAGTAGAGAACTCCATTACTGTGGAACAGAGAGGTCTCATTTAATAGCATTTGGATGCTGGCTATTACAGAAGGAAGAACAATGATAAAAATTTAAGGAGAAGCTGTTCTCTTTTGTCCCCTTATCAATAGTCCCTCTTTCGTCTCCCCACACACTCACCGCTGTCTGGGCTGTGATGTGTGTACAGCCCACTATTTTAGCACCAGCCAAAGGCTTCTCCCCCTGAGCACGTTTCCTGAGTGAAATCAGAGCAGACATGTCTGTGAAAGAACAGAGGATTTGAGCTAGGTCTGCACTAGCCACATCACCAATTCCTGCCCAAGCACCATCTAGGGCTCTCCTGGATCTGTTGAGCTAAGTGCGATGAGGCAGAACAACTCTAAGCATATTTCCATGATGGCTGCCAGGGTTAACAACAGAACAGTTGGAGAGTCATCATTCTTTCTTCTACTGCTTCAGAAGACTGAATACAGAATGAAGTAAATTCTCAAAACATATCAAAATGAAAGGTAGAAATGGATCGAAATGGAAAATGAGTCTTAGGGAGGAGAGGTAAGTATTTATGGCACTGGCTAAAGGACTCCTAGATGCAATCATCAGTCCAAGAAGAAAGGCTTTACCCTCAGCAGAAGCCACTTGCTTCTGTTTCTACAGGCTGTCTTCCCTCATCCTGTCAGTTTGGTTTCTCTGCTCCCTTCCATGCCTTCAAGTGGGAGCAATGAGACACTAGTGGGGGTGGGGTGGAAAACCATCCACATAACTCATTGTCAATCACTTGTACTCCTACTCCAGCTTAGGACCAAACAAGACTCTAGGTCACCATATCTTTAGCTTAAAAATCCTCCTCGGTCTATAGCTTCTGAGAAATCTGGGTCTCTGCGAATGGCAGGAGGTACTCTGGTAATTCAGTGGAAGTGCTCGGCTTCTGACCACAAGGTCAGCAGTTCGACCCCACCAGATGTTCCATGGGAGAAAGATGAGGCAGCCTGCTTCCATGAAGGTTACAGCCTTGGGAACCCTATGGGGCAGTTCTATTTTATCCTGTAGGGTCGCTATGAGTCAGAATCGACTCGAGGATAATGGGCTTGGGTGTTTATGGTTTGGTGATTGGCAAGTATGGTAGGATTCTGCAAAACTCACCACCATGTAGTGATCCAGGACTTTCTGATTCTGCAATGTAGCTCTTTGAATATGGTGCCATGGGGGAAGAAAAGAGAAGCTACTCTGTGTGTAGTTACCACATGCAGAGAACAGGAAGAAGGGAGAACAAGAACCCTGAGGCTCAGTCTCCAAACAGAGAGAAGTGTTTATCACAAAGTCCAGGATGCGTCTTTCCCCAGATATTCTTCAAGTTAGTTTTCAAGCCTTAAATTGTTTAGTGAGTCCTGGTGATCCACTAAAGTAAGAGGTGCTATTTCTGTCCCTCTGCCCCTTTGAGTCTCTTACCCACTACTTCCTTTACCTTGCTCTGCAATTTCGATCTCCCGGCGTCCAAATTCTGCCTGCTTGATGTTCTTCACACAAAAATTGCTGCTGCCCTTGGAGTTGGTTTGTTGCTTCTCTCGTGGGGAAACCTCATCATCAGAACTATCTGTGTAGGATGCAGCTAGAGCCAGGAAGGAAAGAAACAAGGACAGGAAAGCCTCAATGGCCCCAATTCCACAGAGTGCTGCCCCTAAGGGACTCTCATTTAAGTTGAGTAAACTCTCTTAATTGGAGTCACCTTCCACGTCACGCTCAGTTCTACTTCTCCAGGGTCTAGTAGATGGTATGAATGAAGCTGAGGTGAATCTTTCAGTGTTGTGGCTCTTTTACTCTGCCTGATGATACTCTGTCATTAGTACCTCTGTTAAGGAGCCACTAATCCTGCATGAGCTCTAGTGAACCCCATGTAATAAGTGCTTGGTTCCAACTTGGATTAGAACCAGACCTGGCAAAAGTGGAAGAATAACTGAGCACAAGAAATGCTATTTTGATCAATCACTGGTTCTTAAACTTAAGCATCTAAAGCATCATGTGGAAAGTTTGTGAGAACACAGACTAGGTCCCACAGTCAGTTTCCCAGGTCTTAGTTGGGGCCCAAGAATTAGCACTTGTAACAAGTTCCCAGGTGCTGCTGATGCTGCCAGTCTGAGGACCACAATTTGAGAACCATTGCTATAGATGGAAGAGATATGATGATCTTAGGAAACCCTACACACTGGATTGTTAATGAGTTGGAACCGACTTGACGGCACACCACCACCCTAAGAGATTTTACACTACGTGGAAATGGCACAGAACGTGAACACTCTGGTTCCTGCCAGCCCTGGAAAAGTCTCTCAAAATGACCAATTTAAAAATACAGCTGCACATAAAAGCTAGAAAAGTCATTTCAGATACATGCAGAAGGATGTATAATAATCACACCTTTTCTTTCTGAATTGAAAAATTTCCTCATCACTGTCTCTGCCAGTCAATCAGGTCTCTTTTACTGAATTCTACACAAAGGGTCTGTTTCTGCCCAGCTGACACAAGTACTAATAAAAATGAACTTCCTCATGATGACAAATCAATTGGGTTGATTTTGCCTTTTTTTTTTTTTTTTTAAGACTCCTTGTACCTCAAACCCCATCCATAACGTTAATAATATAAAGCAAACAATAGTCTGTCAAAAGACAATGACTAGTTTTTGTTACAAACCTCTTTGCTGTGACCTTGGGAAAGCCTCTTAATCTCATAGGGCTCATTTTCCTAAATTGAACAGACGAGGGCTAGATTAGATGCCCCTAATGCTTCCTTTAGGAGTCCTGGTGTGGTGCTGTGGGTTAATGCACCAGAGTGTGAAACCATTTGAACTTCAAGGTCAGCGGTTCAAGCTCACCAGCTGCTTCTTGGAAACCCTATACAGAATTGCTATGGGTTGGAATTGACTCAACAGCACTTAACACTTCCTCTGAAGTCCTGGTGTGGTGCTGTGGGTTAATGTGCTGGACTACAAAGTTGGTTTGAACCTCAAGGTGGGTGGTTCAAGCTCATCAGCTGCTCCCTGGAAACCCTATACAGGGTCACTATGGGTCAGAACCGACTTGACGGCACTCAACAACAACACTTTCTCCAATACTCAAGTCCTAAGATTATATTTATTTCCATGTTAACGTTCATAACACCCCTTTTACAGTTGAGAGAGGCATCATACAAACCAGAAAAAGACTACTTATATAGTGCCAAGATAAGAGGAGAGAACTAAAGGAAAAGACCTAGAGTCACATTATAATCATTTGAGTCTTTCCTACTCCAGAGATTAACAGGTGAGGATACTTCTACATAAAGTTGTTGTTTAAGTGCCATTGAGTTGGTTCAGACGCATAGTGACTTTATATAGGGTTTCCAAGGAGCAGCTGGTGAGCTTGAACTGGTGATCTTATAGTTCAAAGTGACCTTGCAGTCCCATTGCATTAACTCGCAGAACTCCGCAAAAAAAAAAAAACACATACTAAAATGTTAATTTCAATTCAAGCAGTCTTCAGGGCAAGAAAGAAAGATAGGTGGCAGGGAATATTTTAAATAAATTACACTTTCAAAGTGTCTTTCTTTTTCAAGGCCAGTTCTGTCAGCCAAAATACCATTGATTTTCTCCCTGTGTGGCAGAGAGGGATAAATGTGGGAATGGGAACTGGACCAGCACTACCAGCCAGAGATTGGTCACAGACTATACACAGCCAGGGGAAGAAAGTCTCAAAATGACAAAAGCTTGCTTCCCCAGCTACAAGTCTGGTTGGGGACATATCAGCTTTCAGTACAAAAATGGGTAGTCCCCAGAGAAGAGGAACTTTCAGATTTCAGGTAAGTGAAGAATATTGGGTAGTGACTAGCTCAAGTCTCTGGAACATGGAAGAGAGATCTGAGAGGGCAGGTTGCTTACACCTACCTGAACTGTAGCTGTCAGTGGAGGACTGTGAGATGGAGCGAGACAAAGATCTTCGGCCAGTCTTGGTGGGAAATTTGGTGAACTCCTGCATGTCATCAGCAAACTGGATTTGCTATAAGCAGAACATAAAAGTTGAAAACTTCTAACAAGAAAAACTATGAAACGTTCCCTTTTAAAAGGTCATCCACTGTCTTCCCAAAAAGCTACCATTACCACGTGGCTCCCACTAAGCCAGCAGCTCTCCCAACAAAATGAGGGAGAGTAGAGGCTGCTCTGACTTCTTCCCAAATACCAATTTTCCTAATTGTTTTTGCAGAATTGATTTTTGGAAGGGGTGGGAAAGGGGTCCATTGTAGTTAAGACCCAACTTCTTTTTAGCATTTGTCCAACTTCATAATCCTTTGTCATGTTACATGGTAAAACTCTTTACCCTTCTTCCCATCTCTACCAAAAAACAAACATAACCTTGAAGTGTTTCTGATTGCTTCAGAATATTCTCACCCTGAAGCTGGCAATGGTCTTAGAGCCCACCCATATGTCTATACTTCACAATACAGAGTATACGGATGAAAAAGGATACTGAAAACATAAAACACATACCAAAATAAATTCAGACTAATTAGGACTTATTTCTGGATTAAAAATTTCCTTAAATGAAAAAAAACCCCAGAATTAGAGAATTGTTTGAAGAATGTTTCAAAAACTAGCTTCAAAAAATGGCCAATAGCTTATACCTAATATTGTGAAAAAATTAATTAATGCTACTAAAGTGCATGGAAATACTCTCTTCTATTAAATGGTATTAAACCTCTCTCTTAAACTGTGTAAACTCTAATAAATCCTTTCGTCAAAGTGTAAGAAAAACTTCAGCCTCCTGAAATAAACAGGATGAGACTCTAAATTGAGGTATCATTACAATCTGATCAAATATGAAAAGGCTCCTGTGGGAAATCCAGGAAGCCAAATCTACAGCAAATATCTATGGGAATGTAATCTAGTGCAAGTTAAAATCTTCTTTCCTGAGGCTAGCAACATACCTATAACCACTTTCAAGCCATTTACAGTAAAGTGCTCATTAGTTACAGCTGCAAACGCTTCCTCTCCTCTGTCACGTGTACTCTCGAAGTTAGCAGAGCAGGCTAAAATTCAGGCTTAAATGTATAGCCTAGGCATAGGCAGCTAGTATGCAGAATTAGTAGAATCCACACACAATGATGCAGTAATCACAGCAGAGATTTGTGTTTTCAGCTTGCTGTCTAGCATGAATCATACCAAAACACAAGCAGAGAATATAGCCAGTATCTGTCTATGGTGGTGGGGAAGGTGAGCCACTGAGTCATTCCGACTCAAAGCAACCCTGTATAAGGTTTCCAAGGCTGTCAATCTTTATGGGAGCAGAAAACCTCATCTTTCTCCGGCAGAGAGGTTGGTAGATTTGAACTGCTGGCCTTGCGGTTAGCTGCCAAGCTCATAATTCATTACACTACCAGGGCTCCTTATATTTGTTGTGGTGGTGGTGGTGGTAGTGTGCCGTGGAGTCGGTCCTGACTCATAGCAACCCTGATTAGGGTTTCCAAGGCTGTAAAAATCTTTACGGGTGCAGAAAGGCTTATCTTTCTCCCATGGAGAAACTATAGCTGGTAATTTCGAATTGCTGACCTTGAGGTTAGCAGCTCAGCTCGTAATTCATTACGTTACCAGGGCTCCTTATATTTTGTTATACTTCCATTTAAAAACCCACCCAGGCTCAACATTGGGCAAGTTTATTTCTTTAGCTGACTGAAATACGGAAAGGGCAGAGACTACAATTTGTTTAATAAGTCTAATAAGGGCAGATCCTAAAGACATGGAAGGGAAAGATCTTCAAAACCCAACACATAGACCAGGGCCTCCCACATGGTGGTGGTGGTGATTTAACAAATACTAGCAGATACATGACCCATGACATGAGTCCTGGTGTGGCGCTGTGGGCTAATGCATCAGGCTGCAAAATCACTTGAACTGCAAGGTCAGTGGTTCAAGCTCACCAGCTGCTCCTTGGGAACCCTATACAGGGCCGCTCGTAGACACTTAACAAGTAGATACATGACCCTTTCAAAATTCTTCCTGCTGTAAGAGAAACCAACCACTCAAGCTTCAAAAAGTAACGGCAAAAACTCATGCTAAATCTCATATACAGGTAGTCCCTGTTATGAGATCCATTTCTGTGTATTACATTGTTAGCCTCAGAAACCTTGTTCAGGGTCACTATGCGTCGGAACCGACTCGACGGCACTTAACAACATTACATTGTTAAGTATTTGTAAGTTGAGTTGAAACAAGTACATAAAGTGCAGTGGTTAAAGTGCTTGGCTGCTAACCTAAATGTCAGTGGTCCAAATCGTTCAGCTGCTCCTTGAAGAAAGATGTGGCAGTTGGCTTTGGAAACCCTACTGGGCAGTTCTACTATGCCCTATAGGATCATTTAAGTAGGAATTAACTTAATGGCTATAGGTTTGGTTTCTCATTTTTATGCAAGAAAAATCTTGAAGTTTTTTCAGTGATTTAAAAGATGGACTGGCAGCCAGTGAAAGGTGACCATGATAAAGAATTTGCTGTGAATAGGGTCCCGGTGTGGTACTGTAAGACAACTACCATACTGCCAACCACAAGGTCGGCAGTTCAACCTCACCAGCCACTCCTCAGAAACCTTACACAGAGTTGATATGAGTTGAAACTTAGTTGGAACCAACTCCAAGGTACTTAACAATCCTTTCAAAGTGAGGGTCAATTTATATAAAATTAAAGGGCAAGTAGGAGTTGTCATTCTTAATCAGGGGACTGTCAGTACTGCACCTTGGTTAACACACCTTTGTAACTTGATGAACAAGTATCTTTGTACGTCCAAAGCAGCTTTTTAAAGTGTTAAAACTTTCATTCTAAATACCTTAGTCAAAAGCACAACTGCCTTCCAAAAAACACTCATCTGCTCTTCTAGATAGGATTTCCTACTGCATGCTCATGTGATTTCTGTAGTCAGCAAAGCTCGTTTTATTGAAAAGATTAATCCAGGACCAAGGTAAAGACTTTTAACCCAATATGCACTTATTTTGGTGGTGAAGAAAAGAATCAAGAGACTAGCAAAGGTTTTTAAAACAGAGGAAACCTTTCCTCTACCAGCTTCCCTGTTGCTGGTACTGACTGGAAGCATCTCATGGCTGTTCTGCTTCCCTCTCGTGTTTATCTTTTTTCAAAAGGTTCTCGGCATGTTCCTAGACACTGACACCCTCCTGGGGGGGGTGGGGAGTGGGGTAGGGAGAAGGCAGGAGGGGAAATGGCAATAACATTTGCAGCTTTTACAGTATGAAAACAGAGAGGCAGCGGTGGGAAGCCAGAAATGTTTCTTCAGCAAACTAAGAATGGAATTAATAGTCATAATCCTACTGGTAACATATCAGTGTTTCCCACCACTACTGTTGTGCTAATTTATTTTTCCAACTTTATTATTATTTTTAATAGACAAAAAATTTTAAAGAACAGGATAACGAACACTTATGTACCCTCCACCTAGATGGAAGCTTTTCAACTTTCCAAATTAGTTTTCTCTATATTTATACAAATACATACATACATACAGACTTTCAAAAGATTCTGCAACTTATGAAATTCAAACATAAATCCTTGAGATTTTTATCTTCTAAGAATAATAATATTTTCTTATAGAAGGATAACATCACCGGTCAAGACTATCATTAATAATTTATCATCCAGTACCCAGTCTGGATTCAAACTTCCCTAAGAATATCTTTCATGGTCTTGACAGCCTCTCCCACCTTTCCTACCCAGGTCTGCTCACAAAATATATTTGGTTGTTAGGTCTCTTTGTTCTTAAGTGCCCTTGAGTCGGTTCTGACTCACAGCGACCTTGCATAGGGTTTCCAAGGAGTGGCTGGTGAGTTTGAACCACTCTTGCAGTTAGCAGTTCAATACTTATCCTACTGTTCTTTTGTTGTCAGGTGCTGTCGCAGCTTTCCTGTACAGGGTTTCTGAAGAGTGGATGGTGGGGATAAATTGCCAACATTGCAGTTAGCAGTCTAGGACTTATCCTACAGCATCTTTAGTCTCTGCTAATCTAGCAGGGAGTCCTGGTGTGGCGCTGTGGGATAAAGCACAAACCGCAAGGTAGGTGGTTCAAAATCACCAGTCACTCGCCATGAGTTGGAACCAACTTGATGGCACTTGACAACAAACATCTAGAACAGTTTCCTCCCTGCCTTTTCCCAGGAGACCCATATTTTGAGGTTTGCTTAAATGTTTAAAATATTTTGTTGAGAATATTTTATAGGTGAAAGCATAGAATACCAGAAAGATGTTTACCTGTGCTTTACTGACTATGCAAAGGCTTTCGATGGTGTGGATCATGACAAGCTGTGGACAGCATTGTGGAGAATGAGTATTCCAGAACACTTAATTGTGCTCAGGAGGAATCCATATATAGAACAACTGGCAGTTGTCTGAACAGATGGGACACTGATTAGCTTACAATTAGGAAAGGTGTGCACCTGGGATGTATCCTTTCATCATATTCATTCAATTGTATATTAAGCAAATAATCCGAGAATCTAGATTATAAGAAAAACGTGACATCAGGATTGGAGGAAGACTTATTAACAACCTGCGATATGCAGATAATATAACCTTGCTTGCTGAAGGGGAAGAGGACTTTAAATGCTTACTGATGAAAATCAAAGACCACAGCCTTTGGTATGGGTTGCCTCGCAATTAAAGAAAACAAAAATCCTCATATCCAAATATATGGACCCCTGGCAGTCTAGTGGTTAGGATTTGGCCCAAGTTCACCACCACGGCCCAAGTTTGTTTTCCAGTCAGGGAATGAATACTTTATAGGAGTCCTAGTGGGAATACTGGTGTGGTGCTGTGGGTTAATGCACCAGATTGCAAAGCCATTTGAATTGCAAGGTTGGTTGATAAAGCTTACCACTTGCTCCTCAGAAAGCCTATCCAGGGTTTCTACGGGTCAGAACTGACACGATGGCACTTAACAACAACACAACAGTGTGCCGCTGCAAGGAGCTCTGGTAGCATAGTGGTTACGAGTCAGACTGCTAACCTTAAGGTCAGCAGTTTGAAACTACCAGCTAGCTGTTCCGTGGGAGAAAGATGAGGCTTTCTGCTCCCGTAAAGATTTACAGCCTCGGAAACACTACAGGGTCACTATGAGTCGGAACCGACTCCACGGCATACTACCACTACCACCACTACCACCAGTGTGGTGCAGCAGGTTAATGTGCCTGTCTGCAAGGTCAGTTTGAACCACAGGGTCGGTGGTTTAAGCTCACCAGCCGCTCCTTGGAAATCCTATACAGGGTCACTATGAGTTGGAACTGACTCAACAGCATTTAACAACAACGAATTGTGAGAAAATAAATTTCTAAGGAGCTCTGGTAGCATAATGGTTATGAGTTGGGCTGCTAACCTCAAGGTTAACAGTTCAAAACTATCAGCCGTTCCACAGAGAAAGATGAGGCTTTCTGCTCCGGCAAAGATTTACAGCCTCGGAAACCCTATACAGGGTTGCTATGAGTCATACATTGACAGAGAACTTCCAGAGGTTCAAGTCAGATTAAGAAGAGGCCGTGAAACGAAGGATATCATTGCTGATGTCTGATGGATCTTGGCTGAAAGCAGAGAATATCAGAAAGATGTTTACCTATGCTTTATCGACTATGCAAAGGCTTTCGAAAGTGTGGATAATGTCAAGCTATGGACAACATTGCAAAGTACAAGTATTCCGGAACACTTAATTGTGCTCATGAGGAATCTGTACCTAGACCAAGACGCAGTTGTTGGAACAGAACATGGGAACACTGAACATTTTAAAATTAAGAAAAGTGTGTGACAAGGTTGTATTCTTTCACCATACTTATTCAACCTGTATGCTTAGCAAATAATCCAAGAAGCTGGGTTCTATGAAGAAAAACGTGGCATCAGGATTGGAGGAAGACTCATTAAAAACCTGTGATATGCAGATGATACAACCTTGCTTGCTGAAAGAGAAGAGGACTTAAAACATTTACTGATGAAGGATTCGGTACGGATTACATCTCAATGTAAAGAAAACAAAAATCTTCACTACTGGACCAATAAAAAACATTCTTATCAATGGAGAAAAGATTGAAGTTGTCAAGGAGTTCATTCTTCTTGGATCAACTATCAACACTCGTGGAAGCAGCAGTCAAGAGATCAAAGGATTTGCATTAAGCAAATCTGCTGCACAAGCCCTTTTTAAAGTGTTGAAGGGCAAAGATGTCGACTTGAGGACTAAGGTGTGCCTGACCCAAGCCATGGTATTTTCTTAACTTCATATGCATGCGAAAGCTGGACAGTGAATAAGGAAGACCGTAGAATTGATGCCTTTGAGTTATGGTGTTGCAGGAGAATACAGAAAGTGCCATGGGCTGCCAAAAGAACTAACAGACCCGTTTTGGAAGAAGTGCAGCCAGAGCACTCCTTGGAGGCCAAGATAGCCAAACTTTGTCTCTCATACTTTGGACATATTGTTAGGAGGGAGCAGTTGCTGGAGAGGAATATCATGTTTGGTAAGGTGGAGGGTCAGAGGAAAAGAAGATCCCCAACAAGATGGATTGGCCAAGTGGCAGCATCGATGGACTCAAGTGTGGGAACAATAGTGAGATTGGCCCAGGATGCGGCAGTGTTTCGGTCTGCTGTGCATAAGGTCACTATGGGTCAGTACCGACTCAATGGCACCTAATGAGTCAGAACCATTCCATGGCATACCACCATCACCACCATATAAATGAAGAAAAGGCTGAAGTTGTCAAAGACTTCATTTTGCTCAACCCTCATGGAAACAGCAGTTAAGAAAATCAAGTGTATTACATTAGGCAAATCTGCTGCACAAGATCCCTTTAAAGTATTGAAGAGCGAAGATGTCAGTTTTAAGACTAAGATGCTCCTGACCCAAGCCATGGTATTTTCAATAACCTCATATGCATGTGGAAGTTGGACAGTGAATAAGGAAGACCATAGAAGAATTTATGCATTTAAGATATGGTGTTGGAGAAGAACATTAAGAGTACCATGGACTGCCAAAAGTACCAAGCAATCTGTGTTGGAAGTAGTACAACTAGAATGATCCTTGGAAGCCAGGAGGGCTCAACTTTCTCTCTCACACTTTGGACATATTGTCAGGAGGGACCAGTACCTGAAGAAGGACATCATGTTTGGTAAAGTGGAGGGTCTATGAAAAAGAGGAAGATCTCCAGTGTGATGGATTGGCACAGTGACAGCAGCAATGGGCTCAAATGTAGCAATGATTGTGAGGCTGGTGAAGGACCAGGCAGTGTTTCTTTCTGTTGTGCATAGGGTTGCTGTGAGTTGGTACTGACTTGATGGCACCTAACAACAACCACCCTGCATATTTTGGAGTCCTTCTGTGGTGCTGTGGGATAAAGCACTAAACTGCCATGTCTGTTTGAACTGCAAGGTCAGCGGTTCAAATTCAACAACTCCTCCTTGGAACCTTATACAGGGTTGCTAAGAATCTGAACTAACTTAACAGCGCTTAACAATTGCATATTTCATTTTGTACCACATCAGTAAGCACATATCAAGTTGTTCCACTACTAGTGACGCTAAGTTTGAGCCCTCGGTTACAGTGATGATCACCAGCCCTCTCCTTTGCAAATGAAGGTTTACTTGTAGGGTGATGCTTGTCATTGTGTGAATATACTTTTTCTTGACTCATGGTGACCTCATGTGTTTCAGAGCAGAACGATGCTCTGTAGGGTTTTCAGATGAGGATGTGGAACAAGAGATATTATTGCTGATATCAGATGGATCTTGGCTGAAAACAGAGAATACCAGAAAGTTGTTTACCTGTGCTTTACTGCCTATGCAAAGGCTTTTGACTGTGTGGATCATGAAAAGCACTTAACTGTGCTCATGAGGAACCTGTACCTAGACAAGAGGCAGTCATTCGAACAGAACAAGGGGACACTGAATGGCTTAAGATCAGAAAACATTGTATTCTTTCCCAATACTTTTTGAATCTGTATGCTGAACAAATAATCCGAGAAACTGGATTATATTAGGAAGAATGTGGCATTGGGATTGGAGAAAGATTCATTAACCACCTGCAATATGCAGATGATACAACCTTGCTTGCTGAAATAGAGGAGGACTTAAACTACTTACTAAGGACGATCAAAGACCAGTCTTCTGTATGGGTTGCACCTCAATGTAAACAAAATCCTCACCAATGGACCAATAAATAACATCATGATAAGTGGACAAAAGATTGAAACTGTCAGAGATGTCATTTTTCTTAGATACTATCAACACTCATGGAAGCAGCACTCAAGAAAGCAAATGATGAATTGCATTTAGCAAATCTGCTGCACAAGAACTCTTTAAAGAGTTTAAGAGCAAAGATGTCAGTTTGAGGACTATGGTGCGCCTGAACCAAGCCATGTATCTTCCTTAGCTCATATGATTATGGAAGTTGGACTATGAATAAGGAAGACCATAGAAGAATTGATACATTTGAGTTAAGGTTTTGGAGAAGAATACTAAAAGTACCATGGACTTCCTGAAGATCTAACAAATTTGTATTGGGAGTAGTAGTCAAAATGCTTCTTTGAGAAGCCAGGATGGCAAGACTTCGTCTCTCATACTTCAAACATATTATCAAGAAGGACCAGTCCCTGGAGAAGGACATCATGTCTGGTAAAGTGGATGGTAAGTAAAAAGTGAAGACCCCCAACGATATGATTGACATAGTGCAGCATGATGGGCCGAAGCATAATGATTGTGAAGTTGGTGCAGGAATGGGCAGTGTTTTGTTTTGTTGTGCATAAGAGCTCTGGTAGCGTAGTGGTTAGGAATCGGGCTGTAAGCCGCAAGGTCAGCAGTTTGAAACTATCAGCTGTTCCGCAGAAGAAAGATGAGGCTTTCTGCTCCCTAAAGATTACCAGCCTTTGAAACCCTGTACGGGGTTGCTCTGAGTCAGAACCGACTCCACGGCACATAACAACAACAACAAGCGTCCTGTGAGTCGGAAAAAAATCGGTGGTACCTAACAACAACAGGTCTACACAGGGGGTTTCCAAAAGCTTGTGGAAAGATTAAATGAAATGATAAAATGGAGTTTTCCATGAACCTTTGAAGGCCCCTCATGTACTGAAGGCATTACTTTCATTTCTCCAACCCTTTCTAGAATTCTGTACTCTTCAATTTATACCACACTACATCAATACAGCAAGTTTGGCACTCTTGAGGGGCTCGAATTGTGTTCCTTTGAAATGTTCTTGAGTTTTTGGAACAAAAAGAAGTCTGAAGAGGAAAGACAGGGCTGTAAGGTGGGTAGGATAAGGTTTGCCAATGAAATTCTTGTAGAGCAGTCATTGCTACCCTCAAAGAATTAGTTGGTACACTGTTGTGATGGAAAACAAAACAAAACACATTCCTTGTCACAGTTTTTCTGGCCTTTTCTCAAACATGCAGTTTTCAATTTTCTTAAAACGTCTTCCTAAGAAGCCTCTGTGATTGTTCTGTGTCCATTAAGAAAATCTATCAAGATCCCCCACTTCCCTGCTTTGGGCTGCTGTATAACATCTGAGCTAACCATTCTACCTGGAATTTAACTGGCCCAGAAGATGATCTCAGAAGGCACTGTTTTGATTAGATTAGACCTTTTTTTTTTTTTTAAGGCACTCTAACGAGACTAAAAGGAGCTCTTGGTAGCATAGTGGTTATGAATCGGACTGTAAACCGCAAGGTCAGCAGTTCGAAACTACCAGCTATTCCGCGGGAGAAAGATGAGGAAACCCTGTACAGGGTCGCTATGAGTCGAAACCGACTCCATGGTACATATCAACAACAACAACGAGATTAAGACAGGTGTATTACTGAGAGAACTTTTCTGCAGCACCCACTGATTACAGGATGCTTAAATACATTTTGTTTGGAATAAACCTGTGCATGTATGAACTGGAACTCTAGTAACAAGAGTTTTTTTTAACTTATTCTCATATTGCTAGAGTGGATGAACTTCAACTATGAGTCAGCTTAGTCTTTGGGAAGGCTAGGCTATATCTACCTAGAGGTGAAAGATACAGAAGTTCTTGCCAAATAGTCCATGGGTGGCAGAACTATAAGCAATTCTCAATACGGGGCAGCCAAGTCTATGCAAGTGAGCTTTTCCCTCAGGCTAACTCTCAACAAAGGTTAAGGAGACAAAATCTTATCAGTTTTTTAGCCACCATCCACTGCTTCCCCTAAAGTATAGGTCAAAGGTGGAAAGAGTCATCTAAACTCAAATTAAATACAATGAACTTTAAGGACCTAATGTTAAATAGTAACTTTGTAGTAATTAGTACAGTTTAGAAATGTGTGTGGGTCAATGAAACCTTTCAGAATACATTCTGTAGTGAAACTGGAATATTTTCAAGTTCAAAGGACAAAGTAAAATCCCTATAAAGATTATCAGCAGCAGATTTTAGTTTTCACAGCTATTTAAGACAAAACAAAACAAAAAACATTAAGGATCTAAAAGGAGAGAACAGAGACACAATACATGGACATCAACCTACCAAAGATAATCAGTCATGTCCAACCATTTAAAAAAATTACTGTAATTTTCATTCCAGAGAAGTAATATTTTCATCATCTTGACTTCCTAACCTGAACCGTGTTTGATTTTAGAGAAAAATCTCAATATAAAATCATGAACTTGGAGAGCTTGTAAAAAATGGCCGACAGAAAGAAATTGTTGGCTGAGGCTTCTCTGGGGCTATTTTTAAAAAAAGAACCCTGAAACGAATATAGTATAACTCCCTACTCTCTCTACTACCCAGACCAGCACACAAAGGTTTGGATTTCCCTGACCTCTGATGCTCTGAACAGCCATTTTCTAACAAGTGAACGGAAACACACAGCTAAAGATCTCTTTCTTTAGGCTGTGTTACAAACCAAAAATCACAATCAAATTCTGTATACAGGAAATGTCATTTGTCAAAATTTTTCAATAAATAACAGTGTTGAACATCATTGATTTAATATTTTTCAAACCATTTTTGTTTAAACTTTAGCACATAAAAAACAAGTCTCACTGGTGAAACCATCTGAGAGCAATGGATCAGTATTTTTACTTAAAGCTGACTAGAAAAGTCTGAAACGTACACTAACCAGTATTGTGAACACTAAGGCCCTGGATGCCTAAAGTTCCATGACTTTCTAGCTTAAATGCTTTGTCTCAACATTAGTGGTTTGCCATTATGATTTCCTTACAGATGATTTGTATTTTAGAAGCATTTGAATGCTGCATCTACACTTCAGATGAGAAAACAGAATGTGGGGGGCGGTAGGGTGTGTAATTACGTGACTTATTCAAAGCAATTTGCTACCAAAATTGACATTTGAAATAAACACCCATGAGTCTAGTACTATTTTCCCTCTCTTGGAATTGCCTGGGGACACACTAGCCTCCCTTTTATTTCAAGGGGTCAGTTTACGGAACAAACAGTTTACTATTGCAATAAAGCAACCTAAACATGCAATACCAGATGAACATCTGTGTGTTTTTGGGGAGGGAAAACAATTCTTTCGGTTTCAAAATCTAGAGAGATTTGAGGGAAGTGAAATAGAGACAAATGTTTACTTTCCAGTTATTAATGAACTGCCATTGAGAGGTACTGCTTCTTAGACCACCTGGAAAGGATAAGGATAGAAGACCAAAACTCACTACTTCTTCAAAGACCGACAGGAAAAAAAAAAAACAGTAACTGCAGTCTGAATGACTACTACAAGAACAAGCAAGTAGCTCTCCCAGAAGACATCAAGTCAAGTGGTCAGTTTCCCTCAGGACAAACCCCCTTCCAAGACTAAGACTCAAGGGGAATATACAAGCAGATAAGCACTCTGACTGGTGACTGGTCATCGATAAGGGGAAGCGAGGGAAAAACAGCAATGAAGCTGCGAGCTAAGTCCTACCACGTTCAATAGACTCCTGTGAACCTGGGTGGAGACCTGGTTGGCCAGCGGTATGGCAAGACCTGGGGACTCTTGGGCCCTGAGTTAGTGATATAGCCACAGAGGACTAGAGTGGAGAGTGCATATACACAAGAACACCCACACTTGCAGATAATACTGACTTGACCTGGCTTCAAAGGCTGGATGATCAGAACTCAACTAGGATAAAGAGGAAAAAAAAAGTGATTGATACAATTTGATGAACTTGACCTACACCAATGGATGCAGTAGCTCAAAAGAGGGAACAAATCTTTACAGCAAGGATCATTCCCACCCCCTCAATACACAGGGTAGACAGGGATGGGCAACTTGGACACTGGCTACCCAAAATGGGGGGCTACAAAGGCAAGAAGTGACTGGCCTGCAAGCTTTCAGGAGGGAGCCTAGATCCAGAGAGCTTGGAGGAAGGTAGACTCTCTACTGAGCAGTAGCCTGTCTGGGTGGGGTTAATGAAAGGAGGTGGGGCTAGGACTCTTGTGGTACAACAGTGAATGATTGCTATCAGGACTATGAGGGTTGGGAATGTAAAGGTAGACGTTTTGGAGCAAAGGGAGGGGAGTGGTTGACTTTGCAGTCTGGAAGCGGAGATCCCTGGGACCAATGGGGGAGGGGGGAGATGGGTAGAGTGTGGGACCCTACCCAGAGAGGCAGTGACTCCAGAGATGGAGGCAGAGACGATGATGTGGAGAGATGGAGTTACTGGGGACTCTGGATCCAGAGAAAGAGAGGAGCTGTGTGCTGACAACCGGCGGGCAGGCTTACAGGGTATACCTTTTGTTTGGATGATGATGGAGGGGATTGTTAACCATGGCAATGAGATGACATATGATATGATGAATGTAAAGCTAATGTTCTCCCATGTACACTGTCACATAATTCACAATAAAACATTTAAAAAAAAAAAAAAAAAAAGTCCCTTATAACATGCCTGGAAACAACCTAAATTGTTCATCAACTAGTGAGTGATTTGTGATTGTGAAGTGCCGTCGAGTCGATTCCGACCCATAGCGACCCTGTACAGGGTTTCCGAGGGTGTAAATCTTTACGGGAGTAGAAAGCCTCATCTTTCTCCTGCGGATCGGCTGGTAGTTTCGAACTGCTGACCTTAAGGTTCGCAGCCCCGAGTAGGTAGATAGATTATAGTGGTAGTGGTGGTGGTTATATGCCTAGGAGTTGGTTCTGACTCACAGTGACCCTGTACAGGGATTTCCAAGGTTGTAAATCTTTATGAAAGTAGAATGCCTCATTTTTCTCCCACGGAACAGCTGGTAGTTTCGAACTGCTGACCTTGAGGTTCACAGGTTCACAGCCCAATTCGTAACCACTATGCTACCAGAGCTCCTTAGATAGACTATAGTAGATCCATGAAATGCAATGCTACACCGCAATGAGAAAAACGGAATTACTATAAACACAACAGTATGGATAAATCTCAAATGCACTGTTGGTGAGTGAAAGATACCAAATCCAAAAGGATTCTACTGTATGATTCTATTTATATGAAATTCTAGAAAAGGAACAGAAATCTTTAATAGAAATCAGATCAATGGTTGCCAAGGACTGGGATAGGAGGAATATATAGACTAAAAGTTTGAGATTTTTAGTGAGATGAAAACATTTTATATCTTAATTGTGGTTGTGACTACATATATAAGTACTGAAGTCAAGCAAATTGTACACTTAAAAGGGACACTTTATGGTATGTTCATTAATTAAGATTTTCAATTTTGTATGGTTAAAACTAATTAACAACTTACCCCCCTTTGGATCATCTGGAAAACTCAATTTATTATGGTTATTTTCATCAAAAATTACCAGGATTAAAACATGCAATAAAGACTATATTTTAAATGTGTTTTTAAAGAGGTTTATTCATCCTGTGTTAAATGAGGACGTGGAGCTCTTTTTTCATAGATTTAACATATGTACCGATCAAAGATCACATCCTTAAAATGAGAACACTCTACTGGGTTTCTTTCTCATCTGTAGTGTGATCTTCAAAAAGTACTCTTCTGTTTCCCAATCTTATAGCATGCCTGAAAGACCTAGTGACATTTGACTTTCTCAATGCAAAACTGAGTTTTATTAAATTTGGAGTCACAAAAAAAGGAAACATACTTCCCCAAACTGAATAGCAGGTTTTAACTATAGTTTCACAGACTGAAGAGAACCTCAAAACAAGATCAGTCACAAAAAGTGAGTTCTGAAATTCCTATGGTCACTTTAAAGGACTTCTTTAAAAATAAAAAAGTTGGTGGTTGCATATGTTCCTCTTGGCTTTAATGCATCACTGAAGGAAGAATGAGCGGTTCTTATATTAACAAGTTAGAAGGTTTCATAGTACAATAGCTTTTCCATGTGCTGGAGAACACTTACAACTAGAAGAATCTAGATCCTTCTGGCTCCTATGGGAGGGCTCTGTTCTCTAATGGGTTCTGAGTTTATACTGCTTTAACCTAGAAGGCGTGGAATGCAACACTTATTCAGCAATCTGTCAGTATGGCTATGGAATGTTCCCCTTAGACATCAGGCAGAGAAGCAGGAATATCCCTGTAAAGATTACCCTGGCCTATGGCTATACTGAAGATCAAATTTCAGAGAGTCAAAGGTAGTTAGCACAGGGCTAACTGTGCTTATTGTGTTCCAACCTCTAAATATGGCTATGTCTTTTTACGTAATTTTTTTCCCTGTTCCCCAAACTAAACTTCATTCATGTTTCTGCAATATAGGTTACACACTGTACTAGTTCTGAGTCACAATTTGGTCATTATTTCAAATCAAACACATCTTTTCCAGGGAGAGAAACAATATTGGTATATCTGTCCACCCTTTTTCATGCTGAATTTTATTTAATAATGAAGCAGTGAGTAATATAGTTAAGAGCATAAATATAAAAGCAACAGCCAATATTATTCTCAATGGAGAGAGATTGAAAGAACTGCCCTGGAGAAAGGGAATGAGACAAGGATGACTATTCTCACTGCTCTTATTTAATAAGTACTGGAAGTCCTAGACAGAGCAACAAGGCAAGAGAAGACAATAATGAGCAGCCAAACTGGTAAGGAAGAAATAAAACGATCCCTATTTTCAGATTACATGGTTCTAGTACATAAAAAAAGTCCAGAAATTTCACAAGAAAATTATAGGAGCAGAGGGCTTAGCAAAGTATAAGATATAGATTAACATACAAAAATAAGTTAGATTTCTCTACACTAACAAAGAGAACTCCAAAAAGAAATTCAAGAAAACAATATATTTACAATAAATTCCAAAAAGATATAGCTCTAAAGAATACATCTAACCAAGAACTCAAAAGCCAAAATCACAAAACATTACTGCAAGAAATCAAGAGACCTGCATAAACAGAAAAACATACCAGGTTCACAGATTGAAACATTTAACACTGAAAATGTCAATACTACCTAAAGCATGTTTGGTAAAGTGGAAGGTGGGAGAAAAAGAGGAAGACCCCCCAGTAAGCTGGATTGGCACAGTGGCAGTATCAACAGGATCAAATATAGCAATGATTATGAGGTCGGCCTAGGATCGGGCAGTGCTTCATTCTGTTGTGCACAGGGTCGCTGTGAGTCGGTACCGACTTGATGGCATCTAACAACAACAACCCAAAGTAATCTATGACACATTTAAGATCCATATTCCAACAACATTCTAAAATGAAATGGAAAAACTAATATTCAACTTAATATGGAAAGCAAAGAGGCCCCAAATAGCTAAAACAATACTGGTGAAAAACAAAGTAAGAGGCCTCACATTTCTGATCTCAGAACTTACTAAAAAGCCATGGTAACAAAATAGCTTAGCACTGGTACAGTGACAGGCCCATAGACCAATAGAACTGAGAACCTAGAAGTAAATCCATCCAGCTATGGACAGTTCTGATGTGGCACTGTAGAATAAGCACTAGATTGCAAGGTCTGTTTGAACCACAAGGTCAGTGGTTCAAACTCACCAGACACTCTTCAGAAACCCAATACAGGGTTGCTCTGAGTCGGAACAGGCTTGATGGCACATAGCAACAACATGGACAGCTGATCTTTGACAAAGGTTGAAATTGTTTCAACAGGGAACAGTTAGTCTCTTTAATAGTGCCGGCAAAATAAGATATCCATTTGCAGAAAAATGGATCCGTATCTCACAAGATTTATTTCAAATGATTTGTTTATTTCAAATACCTTCTTTAGACGGCATAAGAGACGACTATACACATGGAACTCGCCAGATCAAACACACAGAAATCAAATTGACTACATCTGTGGAAAGAGAAGATGGAAAAGCTCCACATCATCAGTGAAAACAAGGCTGGGGCAGACTGTGGAACAAACCATCAATTACTGATATGCAAATTCAAACTGAAGCTGAAGAAAATGAAAACAAGTCCACGAGAGTCCAAATATGACCTTGAATTTATCCCACCTGAATTCAGAGACCATCTGAAGAACAGATTTGATGCATTAAACACTAAAGACTGAAGACCAGAAGAGTTGTGGGATGACATCAAGAACATCATACATGAAGAGAGCAAAAAGTCAGTAAGAAGACAAGAAAGAAGGAAAAGGTCAAAATGGATGTCAGAGGAGACTCTGAAACTTGCTCTCGATCATAGAGAAGCTAAAGCAAATAGAAGAATTGAAGAGGTCCGTCCAAGAGCTGAAGTTGTCAAGGACTTCATTCTTCTTGGATCAACTATCAACACTCGTGGAAGCAGGGGTCAAGAGATCAGACGACGTATTGCACTGGGCGAATCTGCTGCACAGGAACTTTTAAAGTACTGAAGAGCAGAGATGTCAGCTTGAGGACTAAGGTGCGCCTGACCCAAACCATGGTATTTTCAATAACCTCAAGCTGAACAGTGAATAAGGAAGATCGTAGAAGAATTGATGCCTTTGAGTAGTGGTGTTGGATGAGAATACCGAAAGTGCCGTGGACTGCCAAAAGAACCAATAGATCTGTTTTGGAAGAAGTACAACCAGAGTGCTCCTTGGAGACCAAGATGGCTAAGATTTGTCTCTCCTACTTTGGACACATTGTCTGGAGAGAACAGTCGCTGGAGAAGGATATCATGCTGGGTA
>NW_006408603.1:8378958-8417909 GCF_000296735.1 Chrysochloris asiatica
TGGACTGCCAAAAGAACCAATAGATCTGTTTTGGAAGAAGTGCAGCCAGAGTGCTCCTTGGAGGCCAGGATGGGTAACCTTCGTCTTTCATACTTTGGACATATTATCAGGAGAGAACAGTCGCTGGGGAAGGATGTCATGCTGGGTAAGATGGAGGGTCAGAGAAAAAAAGGAAGACTCCCCAATGAGATGGATCAGCCAGGTGGCATAATTGATGGCATCAAGTGTGATAGCGGTGGTGGGGTTGGCCCAGGATTGGATATTGTTTCGTTCTGCTGTGCATGGGGTCACCGTGAGTCGGTTCTGACTTGATGGCAGCTGACCACAACAATCTCACATTATACATAAAAACTAACTCAAAATGGACCAATGACCTAAATGTTACCCTAAAACCATAAGGTTCTTGGAAGGAAACATAGGGACAAAACCAGGGGTCCAAATTTATGACACAAATACACCATAAAAAAAAACTAAACTAAACTAAAATGAACAAACAAGAGGATAAATCAGAAACCTGGAGCCTCCTAAAAACTAAATAATTAAGCTCATCGAAGGAGCACAGTGGCTCTAGAGGATAAGCATTGGACTGTGAACCACAGGATTGACAGTCGAGCCCACCAGCTCTCCACGGGAAAAAGATGAGGCTTTCTGCTCTCATAAAAATTACAGACTCTGAAATCCTACACAAGGTCGCTATGAGTTGGAACCAACTCGATGGCGCAACAAGCTCATCAAAAGATTAACAAAAGCGTAAAGGAAGAACCTCCAAAGGGGAAACACGTTTTGGCAATGACATACCTAACAAGGGTCTCATCTTTATCTAAAATACATAGAAAAGTTCAACACCTCAACAAAAAGACAAACAGATCAAAAAAACATGCAAAGAACACGAATAGGCACTTCACTAAGAGACATGCAAGTGGCTAATGAACACATGAAGAGATTTTTGTGAATTAGCCATTAGAAATGTAAATCCAAACTACAATGCATCTCACCCTTGCAAGAATGGCACTTGATCAAAAATGAAAAAGAAAACAAATTCTGGCAAGGTTGTAGGAAGAACGGAACTCTCTTATATACTGCTGGTAGGATGATAAAATGGCACAACTCACAAGGAAAATAGTATGGTACTTCCTAAAAAGTTAGAGATACAAATGCCATTATGACTCAGTAATCTCACTCCTAGGTATATATTCTAGAGAAAAAAAATAGACATATGTATACTCAATACTCATTGCAGCATTATAATAGAAAAAATATGGATGAATGGATAAACAAATTGTGGTGCATACAAACTGGGTAAACAAGGATGGAGAATAATGGTGAGTCCACAAAACATACCATGGATGAATCTGGAGGACATTATATTGAGTGAGGTGCTGTAGGTTAATTCTCTGGACTGCAATGGCAGTTTGAACCTCAAGGCTGGTGGTTCAAGCTCCCCAGATGCTCTTTGGAAACTCTATACAGGGTCGCTATGGGTCGGAACTCGACTTGACGGCACTTAACAACATACTAAGTAAAATAAATCATCAACAAAAAGACAAATATTATAATACTTTTATAAAAAGTCAGTAATAGGTTTACATATAGAAAGCAAGATCCTTTGATACTTACCCAGGGATGGAGAGGGAGGGAGAATCGCTTACTAGTTAGTTGTTGTTAAGTGCTGTCAAGTCAGTTCAGACTCACGGTATAGGGTTTCTGAGGGGTGGCTGGTGGGTTTGAACAGCCGATCTTGTGGTTCAAACTGACCTTATGGCCCAGTGCTTATCCTGCAATGTCACACCAGGACTCCTACTACATAGCTGTTGTTGTGAAGTGCCGTCGAGTCAGTTCCAACCCAAGACACATGTTAATTCTGGTTAAGGGAAAAGCAATACACAAAATGGGGGAAGTATATGAAGACGCTGAGAGGACAACTGTCATAAATGCTGTAACAAATACAGTTCTGCTAAAGTAACACAACCAAAAATTTGTGAGTGGTTAAATAGGTAGATAGGTTAAATCGGTGAGAGGGTGTGTGGGAGTACATGCATGTGCATATATAGGTATGTTGTTCCATGTTAAATGCTGTTGAGTCGGTTCTGACTCACAGCGACCCTGTATATGTTTTCCGAGGAGCAGCTGGTGAGCTTGAACCACCAACCTTGTGGTCTAGCACATTAACCCACAGCACTACACTAGGACTCCATATATATAGGTATAGTATGTATTTTGGGCATTTGTATGTAGATACTTGTATATGCTGCATATATATTCTTATGTGTAATAGAGCACAAAGGAGACACATTATAGAAACTTCCTAGACATATCCAAATACACCATGGACTGAGTTATTGGATTTGAAGGACAGCTAGATTAACTGGCATAACACAGTTCATAAAGATGATGTTTTACATCCTACTCTAGCGATAGCATCTGAGGTCTTAAAAGCTTGTGGGTGGCCATTTAAGATACAACTATTGGTCTCCTCAGAACATTTGCAAAACGCAATGATGAGAAGGCAAGGAAAGGCAGGCAAACGGGAGATGAAAAAAACCCCAAAACTCAAAGAAACAATTAGTCCAAATAATTAATGGTCCACACAAACCACAGCCTCCTCTAGCCTGAGACCAGATGGTGCCTGACTACCACTACGGACTGCTCTGACGACCATGGATACAATAAAGGTCACAGTTACAGTAGAAGAAAAATGTACAACAAAACTCAAATTCATCAAAAACATCCGACTTAATGGACTGATAGAGAACGGAGGAAACGCTGAGACTCTTTAAGTCTGGAACTGAAGCCACTCCCATAAGTCACTTGTCATTAAAATAATAGATTGGCTTATAAAATAAACAATAGTACTTGGGAGGAATATGCACTTTAGAACAATCAACTATATGAGACCAAGTGGCCCCATTGCACAAAGCAGAGAAGGCAAGGGCGGTCAAGCAAACGAGACAGATGGAAATGGGGGGAAGACAAGGTGAGGGCCCTCAGTGAGGCACACTGAAGGGATAGCAGATGTCACAGTACAATCTTGTATATGAACTGTTGAATGGTAACTTTCACCTAAAACACAAAATGTTCAAAGAAACAAACAAAATAATAAAGCAATGATAACAGACTCCTTCAATCTAAAACATTTTTTTCTGTTTGGGTCTCAGAGCCACTCTTTGGTTTAATGCTGATGCTAGTCTTCTGGTTACGTAGGCTCATTAGCTTAGTCTACCATCTTTCTGAGCTCTGACCTTCTTTTTGAACTCCCTATGTTTCCCCAAACTTTATTCTTTGGTTATTTTCTTAGTCTCTCTACACTCAATCAGCATATTAAGCCAATTCTCATATTCTGACCAGAATTTTAATTTACTCAATCTAGGACACTGTCAGAAACTGGAGGTGGGGACAGGACAAGAAATCAGAATCATTCTTAACATTTCAACTAGAACATAGACTCAAGATAAGCTGTTGGCTTAGTGCTGGTCATCCCTTATAATTACTTTTTCCTAGAGATCCACTGAGCTCTGCAAACTGGACAGGCTGCACAGATGATGAAACAACAGCCAATGTAGTTAGGGGATAGTGATCCCAAAACCCAGCTCAGGGTCTGGCTTTGTCCTAGTCACAGCTTCAATTCTAGGTAAGCATTGTAGATTCTGAATCTGAGGTACATGAGTGGGCTTCAGCCTGCCAACAACCCCCTTTGATGCAAATCTTAATGTGCAGGCACAGGTTTTCTGGCAGACATACACAGCTCTGACAGAGTTCCAAAACCCAAATGGGTTAAGAACCTATACATAAAACTGAAATGACCCAAATAAAAACCCTGCCAGAATTAAAGGCTCCACAGGATATGGATCTTTGTTTTGTTTTCTGATTTATCCTAAGTGCCTAGTGCTGACAATAGGTCCTGGGTCACAGTAGATGCTCAATCAATATTTATTTATTCATTCATTCATTCATTCATTCATTCATTCAACTAATAACTCAAATCCACTCTCTAAGCTGGTAGGGCTCCACAATTATTTCCCGTCATGATTTACTCCTGAATACTTGGGAAATGAGTAAGGGTAGCTGGTTTTCTGGTGTTCTTGCACTGGGTACACAATTACCTTCATGGCTGAAGTCACACTAGATACATGGCAGCTGCACTGCCATTCTAATATCAGACTTTCTAACAATTTTGGCTAGCCTTGCTAGATAATGTAAGAGTGCTTATAAATCTGGGATAAACCAAGGTTACTTGAGAAAGCTATTTTAAAATACATACATCAAACCATTCTCCATCTGCCCTTTCACTCTCTTCCCCTCCTCCCCTTCTAATTCGGTAGGTCTAGGCTAGCGCCAGGTTCATCTAAGTAGGAGCTGGAAAAGCAAACACCAGCACATTAAGTTTACCAGGCTCTTGATAAAGCAGTTCAATGAACACAGGGGACAAATGGGTTAGATATGCCTGATTCAGAGATAAAACAAATATGGCATAGGAAGTAGAGAATCTTTAATACCAACTCCATCTGTCAGATGGAGTCCTGTTGTGGTGCTGTAGGATAAGCCTGGATTTCTAACTGTAAGGATGGTGGATCAAACCTGCCAACCACTCCTTGGAAACCCTACACAAGGTCGCTAAGAGTCAGAACCAACTGCATGATACTTCAGCAACCACCACCATCTGTCAGATATGGACAATTCATCAGGTAGGTTTAAGAGAGCATAACTATGAGCCTGTCTAAGGAAGAGGAGATAGTATTTCTACAAAGGCTTGGTCCAAATTCAGTAAACATTGGCAAGGTGCTTTCATTCCAAACATGCCCAGCATTTAGCTAATCGCCTCCCTATGCAGACATAAAAGAATGTGCAGAATTCTGAGCCCCCTACTCCCCTAATAGGAGGGGCTCCTCCTGAATGCAAGGGCTGAAAACAATCAACTATCCACTCCTAATTACAAGCTAGGTAGGAGAAATAAGATGCTTCTCAACATGGTTGCACTCCTGTAATTTTTACTCTTTATAAACATCCTTTCCCCACCACACTTAAGAACCAACCCTTTGCCAACCTCAATTCATTCTAAGTTGGCAAGCCAGAATAGAAACCACCCAGAGCAACAGCTCCCTCTGGAAAATCCTGGGGAAGGGATGCAAAGAGTCAGCCCTTCCAGTATGCAGTTCCCCTTGGATGTACTATATCGTTTATTGGACTTAGAACATCATATCCCCAACCAGCTTGGTCTCTTTTCTGCTACAAATCTCAAGTAAACAGATTCTACAACAGCTACAAGTCTGTTACCAAGGCCACTGTATTGATCAGTATAATTAACATTCAAAATCCATTTAGTCCAGCAGGACAAGTCAGCTGGGTTACTCCCCAGAACAAATTATTCAGAATCTTCAAGTCTTGCTTGCTAAGAAGTTTGGTGCTCAGAAGCTGGGCACTAAAAACTCAAGTACTAAATTACAATCTAGATACTACCTGGCCACCATAAGGAAACTGAGTTACCAGAGCAACTGGACATATTTGCCATCTCTAAGAAGCATCTCTAGTTCTATTTCCAAAGTAAAATCTGAAGGTATCTCTTTCTCTTGAATCTTGCTTAGATCATGTACTTTAAGGAAACCACACACAAAAAATCCTCAGTGCCAACTAGAGTCTAAGCTCCCATCTAGAACAAGCATTGGCCAAGTTCCCAGAAGACTGTTACTCTAAAGGAGGTGTATTTCAAAGACAAGGACACATATAGCTCTTGAGCAGCGAGCTCAGCACTGGCTTAAAAGGGGCAGCCAGGGCTGCGGAATGCAGAGAGCCAAGAGTTTGCTCAGCACTGCTGGGCAGAACTGTTGTATTATTATTTTCAGGACTCAAACACACACTCCAAATTCAAACTGGTCAACTCACTGCCCTCCCCCCCCCCCCCCCCCCCCCCCCCCCCCCCCCCCCCCCCCCCCCCCCCCCCCCCCCCCCCCCCCCCCCCCCCCCCATTAAGCACCCTAAGTGTCTTTTCTAGTCCTTAAATTAAATCCAGCCTGCCATCAAGTTGATTTAGATTCACAGTGACCCTATAGGGGGAGAAGTGCTCCGTAGGGTTTCCAGGCTGTAAATCTCTAGAGAAGCTAACTGCCTATCTTTCTCCTGTGGGCATGGCTGGTGGGTCCAAACCCAAGGCTTAACCCACTACCAAGGCTTCTTCCTTTAACTTCAGGTGGTTGTGTGCCATCAAGTTGGTTCCAACTCATAGCGATCCTGTATAGGGTTTCTAAGGAGAAGCTGGTGAGCTTGAACTGATGACTTTGCTGTTCTAACTAGCCTTGCAGTCCGGTACATTTAGTGTCACAGGAGGACTCTAGATAGAGTGTTCCAAATGCTAAGGGTTTAAAATTTGTTTTGATGGTAGAAAATTCAAGATACATTTATGACCATTATGTTTAAGGTTGGACTCCTGGTGTTTTGTTATAGGATCAGCATTGGACTGCAAACCATAAGATCAAACCCCCCAGCTGCTCCTCCGAAACCTTATACAGGGCTGCTTTGAGTGGAAACTGACTCGAAGGCACTTAACAATAAATGTTTAAAGATAGCCTAAGCTTCTAGCCCACCAACTTATGTTCCCATGCTGCTGGGTAAATGTTGTTAAGTGCTGCTGAGTTGATTCCAACTCATAGCAACCTTGTACAGGGTTTCTGAGGCTGTAAATTTTTTACGGGAGTAGAAAGCCTCATCTGTTCGGAACAGCTGGTAGTTTCGAACTGCTGACCTTAAGGTTCGCAGCCTGATTCGTAACCACTATGCTACCAGAACATATTTAGAAAATTCTCCTTAGTTTTTATTTCTGGCCTTAAAAAGTAAGCTGTCAGAGTCCTGGTAACATGGTGGACTATGAACTGGGCTGCTAACCACAAGGTCAGTAGTTCAAATCTACCAGTTGTTCCTCTGGAGAAAGATGAGGATTTTTGCTCTCATACATATTTATAGCCTCAGAAACCCTATATAGGGGTCCTGTGAGGCAGAACCGACTCCATGGCACATCACCACCATCACCACAAGCTGTTAAGGCACTCTGGTGGTGCTGTGGATTAGGCATTGGGCTGTTAACCAAAAGATCAGTGATTCCAATCAATCAGCTGATCTTCAGGTAAAAACTACAAGTTGAAATTTACTTGATGGCAGTGTTGTGGTGTTTTGTTGTTGTTGTTGCTTGGTATCGCTTTGGAGTTCCTCTGTGGTGCTGTAGGATAAACACTCTGGACTGCTAACCACAAGGATGGTGGTTCAAACCCACCAGTCACTCCTTGAAAAACCTATGTGGGGTTACTATGAGTCGGAACTGACTTGACATCACACAACAATAAACTGCTGGGAATCCGATTAATTTCGTACCTGACCGTTCATGATACTACCTTACCACCCATGTGGGAAGGATCTAAATTAGAAAAACAATCCAAGCCAAATGAAAGGGAAAGTGAACCCAAACTACCAAGTGAGTCCAACCTCACTTTCTCTTAGGAGAGTCAACTTATTATTTTAGTCAATATTGTATTCTGTGCCAGCCACTAGACGTGTGTGTGTGTGTGTGTGTGTGTGTGTGTGTGTGTGTGTGAGAGAGAGAGAGAGAGAGAGAGAGAGAGAGAGAAATGGTTCTTGCTTTCAACAAATTTGGCCTGGAGGATTCAAATGAAGAATCATCAGAACAGTTCTTAAAACAGTTTACAGCGCATGGCACTGAACTCAAACCTATTTTTGTAAGACACACAGGGAAGGAAATTATTTTGTTTAGATTTTATACTCAGTCTAATATGTGAGCTCCCTATTCTCAACATTCCCATGGAATCAGCTCTGGAGGGCAGTGAGTTGAAGAAAGTACAGTATAAAAGCCACCCAGGACTGTTGAAATGCCGGTTTCAGTGTGTTTAAGTTCCTGAGGTGAACCCTCAAGGCATTTCTAATGAGTCTCTTGGGAAGTAGAGGAACATCCAAAAGAGGGGGGTGACAAAGAACTCCAACAACCTTAGCTTTGTTCCAAGCCACAAGGACAAACTGTGGGCTGGAAACTTAATTTCTTAGCAGTTTCTGGACCTGTCAAGCAAAAACAGTTATTAGGGATCAGAAGCCTGACCTTCCAAATGGCTTCTTAACCAAGTCACAAGAAGGAGTTTCATGAAGCCCAGAAACTTTCAGAACTTGTATTCAAATTTCCATGGTCCTGAATTTTCCTAAGGAAAGAACCATGCTTTTTTATAAAAGTTATATAAAGGGGATTTGTGACTCAGAAGATCAAGAATTAAGAACTATTGTTCTGGAGTCTCTCTAATCATGTGAATCTCAAGAGCTTATCCTCATGCAGGCAAAAGAGAAACTTACTTAAAACCTCCCTTGTCCAGATTTATCTATGCATATTTATTGACCACCTGTCTGAAATTAAAAACAAAGATAAGGGGTATGTACTTTGAAAATTCAAGGTGAAGGGCTTTTTTCTACATCTCCAAAAGGAGCTCAATCATAAGAGTCCAAATAGGTTGTTTCTTTAAAAGCCTTTCGGAGGGAGACAAGGCAGAGTTTGTCAAAGAGGGAAGACCAGAATCTGTGCTCAAGTAGCTTTCCTGACAATTTTTGTTTTAATTTCAGGATCCTAGGACCAGAATGGGAACAGGCCAAGTCCCAAAAGGTTTGACTTCAGGTCAAGTCAGTCCTTGGGGAAAGGAATAGAGTAATCCCATCAACACCTCAGTACCTTTCTAATACAGTAAATACTAGAAGAATTACAGCCAACGCCTGGCAATCTATTCCCCAAAATCAGACAATGAAAACCCTATGGTCCAATCCACAAATGATCACTGGGATGGTGTAGGACCATCGCTATTTTGTTGCACTGTACATGGGGTTTCCAAGAGTCAGGGGCCAATTCAATGGTAGTTAATAGCAACATTAAAAACCAAACTTCCAAAATCCTGTCATTGTGCAATCCTGTACACAGTGATATGAAGACAGCTTCATTCAGGAAACCTAAAAGAATGAAACATGGTTACAAGCATCTCCTCTAGGCCTTAAGCCCTTTTGTTCTGCCACTTATCCATTCACTCTGTAGCTCACAAGAGCTACACCACTGTAGATCAGCACATTCACATTCTCCTTAGCACCTAGAACATAAACATTCAGTGACATCCGACTGATACCATGGTACAAACATTTTTCTCACAGAGAAAAGCACACAGACATAACAGAGTTTGCTCTAGTAGGGCAGCTGCTTGGTTTGTAGAGAACTAAACCTGAGGTGGGTCCAAGATGAACAACATGGACAACAAGTAGTCCCAAATTCCTCCTTATTTATGCCTCATTTCCGTCACACAACTAAGTACAGAATGTCCATTTAAAAAGAGAACCTGTAGCTGCCCTACAGGTAACTAAGGAAACTCAGTGCTTAATTTTGGGGCTGTCATGGCAAGAAAGCAGAAGTCTGCCTAGATAGTTGTATATTTGTGGTTTTGTTAGTCTTTTCTCCAATCTCTATCCCAGGACTTCACAAACTACATTTCACCAATAGTTCATTAAACACTGTGTCCGATTTTGGTAGTAAATGATTAAGCCACACTTTATATTAGGAACCGACTCGATGGCACTTAACAACAACAACAACAAACCCACTATACAACATTATACACACTGAGGTTAAGGCGTCAGGCTGAATCCTTCAGAAAAATTGAACATAGGAACAAAAATGAAATCAGTCTGAGTCTCAAAAAAGAGGGTGTTCTGCTCTAGTGCTGTAACTGCTGTGGAGCAAAGAACACATAATTCTGCAGGAAAAATAGTTACGCATAATTAGGAGCAGGCAGTATAGAGCAGAGAAACAGTACCTGGGGGAGGGATTTGGAGTACACAGAGATAAGATCACAAGGTAACTAGATAAGATGATAAAACCACAGCTAAGAAGAATCTCTGGAATTGTTTCATGTAATTCAAGGATCCTGGAACTCTGGAAGACCGCAAACAATTGCAGTTTGAAAATGAACTCCTGCACTCCGTATAGCCTAGTGTCAGAGAAAGACCCACGTTTTGATAAGAAATGGTATACACCCATTAAATGTGGGTCTTCCATCAAAAGCTCTAGGATCTTCCATGGTCTTTGCTCCCCCTTTCCACAAATCAACAAATGTTTTTTTAATGTTCAATGGGTGTAAGCACTACATAAAATAGCAATTCTGTCAGGGATTTTTTTTTTTCCTGCTGAAAAGTTATACCAACAGAAACATCTGTTTTAGTTCTTTAAAAATATTCCAAAATCAGGCCCCCTTTTAAACTAGGAAGGAGTCCTGGTGGCACTGTGGTTAACACTGCTCAACTACTAACCAAAAGGTAAGTGGTTTGAACCCATCAGCTGTTCTGTGGAAGAAAAATGGGGCAGTCGGCATGTCTAAAGATCACAGCCTTGGAAACCCTATTCTGCTGCTTGCTGTCAAGTCAGTTCCGACTCAGTGACTCTGCACGGGGTTTTCAATGCTGTAAATCTTTACAGGAGCAGAATGCCTTCTTTCTCCCACAAAACAGCGGGTGGACTCAAACTGTTGACCTTATAGTTAGCAGCCCGATACATAAACCCTATGGGGCAGTTCTATTCTGTCGCTATGAGTCAGAAACAACTTGAATGTAATGGGTAAGCATAAATTATCATGTCACATCACCCAGGGGGTTATAAATAGGGTGATCATATAATCTATCATATACTTTTCTGAATGTGAGGAGGCCCTCAATAGGCAACATGCTGGGAAGTCACTGAGTGGGCATTAGTTCCAACTTACAGTGACCTTGTATAGGGTTCCCAAGGAGCGGGTGGTGGTTTCCAACTGGGTAACAGGTATAAACCAGAACTGTACCAGACAAACAGTGATACGGAATCACTCTCAATATAAAGGAGTAACCCAGTTGCCATTAGGTTGACTTTAACTCACAGTGACCTTAGAGGACAGACTAGAACTGCTTCTTAGAGCTTCTAAGACTTAAATCTTTATGGTAGCAGACAACTTCACCTTTCTCTTGCAAACACAGTAATTAGTACTTTGTAAATGCAAATTCCTTCAATAATTCAATGTGTTGCTGTTGTTAAGTACTGTGCTGTGGAGTTGGTTCTGACTCATAGTGATTTCTGAGACTATAAATCTTTATGGGAGCTGAAAGCTTCATCTTTCTCCCATGGAACGGCTGGTAGTTTCGAACCGCTGACCTTGAGGTTAGCAGCCCAATAGGTGGTACTATTATTATATTCCCATTTTACAGATGAGAAAATAGAGGCTGACACAGGTTAAGACTCTTGTCCAAGGTCACACGACTTGGCTATCCAATGGCAAAGACTGAAGGGTAAACCTATGTGACTCCAAAGGTGAAGCCCTTAATTTACAATGTAAGGAGCTCTGGTAGCATAGTGGTTACGAATCGGGCTGCTAACCTCAGGGTCAGTAGTTTGAAACTACCAGCTGTTCCACGGGAGAAAGAGGAGGCTTTCTGCTCCCGTAAAGATTTACAGACTCGGAAACCCTGTACAGGGTCACTATGAGTCGGAACCGACTCCACGACACATAACAACAACTTCTCATAGTTTTGGAACAAAAAGGACAACTCAAGGGGATAACAAGAGAACCACCTGAGTGAGCCAAAGGGAAATATGGAATCAGAACACAAAACGTGATCAGGATCCCAAGAAAATTTTTACTGTTTATAAGTGACTTGCAAATGTCACTGACAGTGTTGACAAGAGTTGGAAGAAAAATTTGTGGTTAAGAATCTGTTAGAAAGCATTGGTCTAGACAAATGTGTTATCCTTCAGATGATGTGTTATAAATATTATACCTAAGATGGTCCCCCCCCCCCCCCGGCCTTTTTAAAAAAATAAAAAACGATATTCAAATTCACATATTAGAGCAAGGATAGGTATAAAATGTTTCTCCCTTTACTAAACAGTTCCTTTAAATAACAGTCCCCATGAGGGCATTAAAGAGCTTGTTTACAGATCATTAACTACTTGAAGTAGCAGAGTAAACTTATTAGGAGTCACAGGCAACCAAAGATGCACAGTATTCTATGCATCAAAATAGTCTCTGTACATTTTAAGAATATTACATAGGATAATATACATTGGATCTAGATGACCCCTCCCTACAAAAGATAAAAATACATGTTTGTGATCTTGGTGGCAAAGGGCATGGCAAATGCAAAAATTTCTCTCTACATAAAGTTAAAGTCTAGAGGAACTTAGAACAAAGTAATATGGAAGCCAGAACTGAAGTAACTACACCAAACCAGATAAGACAGGTAATCAGTATCTGTGGAGAAATCTAAAAAAAGATTAAATTCTTACACTTTTATCTCCTGTTCAGACAGCCACTAAAATAGTTAAACAGTAGCTGAGAATCAAGAGAGATCTGCTCATGACGCAAAGACCAAATCTTTTCTCAAAGAATCTGAGAAGTACAGATATAAACTCTAAGACTGCACCAAGACTTAACTCTAAGATAACCCTGATGACAAGAGAATAGTCAAGACTACACCTGTCCAGGCAGAAGTTGTGGGCTCTACTTGGTCTGCTTCCTAAATTTCAGCTGACCCTTTTGATGAATTAGAGCTTCATGTACTTTTTATTTAAATAAAGACTATATTACAAGCAAAAGGGGTTTCTTTTATATTTTTCTCTGTTTTGCTGATGGTAAAGGAACGATCATGCAGATCCTAGGTCAAATGTCTCACATTTCACTTGGAGAGTTCACCCAAATGTTGAGAAATTCAGAGCTCTGAAATTGACCTTCCAGAGGAACATGTCTATCTTAGAAGGTTTTGTCAACAAGTCAGATTTGGATTTACTCTATGAAGGAAGAATCAACTTGACACAATGTCAATTTCCAAAGGTCCAAGGACAGCCATCGTCCCCTGCAACACAAAATAGCAGGGAAAAAAGGATAAATACCTAGCAATTATAATGAGCTAGACAATATATCTAGTTCAACTTCTAAGTGCCAATACACAAGACCTTTTTCAGTTCTAGCACAGAATACACTAACTACCCTTAAAACTCAAGATTCCTTTCTCATTTCAAATTATCCTGGCAATAGGATCAGAAATCACTACTGATAGTCACAAACATGTCTTACACCATGTGAACCATAGGATAACTATTAATATTGGTCCATGAAAATTTCATTTAGAACTTAAAGTCAGGAAAATGGTTTTTCCTGAGTAATTAGTATGTATAACCATGTCTGCTAATGAGAATATCACTGATTCCCTTTATGCTCTGGTTGCTAGGAAGTTTAGAGCAGCATGCTAACAAGCTCATCAACTATCTGAGGCTTGAGGGTTATTCTTTTTATAAAAATGTTCTTTCTCATTTTGACTTCCTACTTGTATATGAATCCTGTGCTTTAAGTTATTTCTAATATTCTTTTAAAAAGAGGGAGTATAAATATATCAATGGTGGTGGTGTGCCATGGAGTCTATAGTTTCCAAGGCTGTAAATCTCTATGGGAGCAGAAAGCCTCATCTTTCTCCTGAGGAACAGCTGGAAGTTTTGAACTGCTGACCATGAGGTTAGCAGCCCAACTCATAACCACTACGCTACAGAACTCCTTAAATATACCAATGGTAGTGGTGTGTCATGAAGCTGGTTCCCATTCATAGTAACTTTGCCTGCACAGGGTTTCCGAGGCTATAAATCTTTATGGGAGCAGAAAGCCTCATTTTTCTCCTGTAGAATGGCTGTTAGTTTTGAACTGCTGACGTTAAAGTTAGCAGCCCAACTTGTAACCACTACGCTACCAGAGCTCCTTAAATATACCAATAGGCTTCTTTTTAAAAAACTACTCTTATTAGTCTCCAACATGCTTCAATCTCCATCTATTCTAAACAAGCACTTATCTGATAGATGAGAAATCTGAGGCACGGCAGTGAATTAATTTGCTAAATGTAGTACCCATTTAGTTGGCTTCTTGGCACCCAGACCAAGCCTTGAACCAATCCAACAAGCTCTATCATTTACATAGCACTGTGCCAGGGGCTTACAAAACTAAGTCACGATTATAGTTGAAGAATCTAGTTATCTCTGTTTTTAACGGATAGGCATCTATTCAACACAGAACAACACAAATAAAGGCTCACCAGAAAGCCATACTGGGATCTGATTTAGGACCATCAAGGTCACCCTGAAGTAACCTACATCCTGTGACTGGCACTAGAAATGTCCTCATTTCCCAAGGGCTTCTAAGGCTTGGAGTGAGTCAAGGATTTCTTGGTCTAGAATCAGGTTGTGATCCTCAGAGGTGAAGGCAGGGCACCATGTGAAGAGGTCTTTTTCTCATGCCAAACTACTTTTTCCCTCTCATTTTCCCATGCTTTCTCACACTCTCAACACATGGCAGAGGCAGCAAAGTGACTTATGTCTAACTAAAGTGAAGGTCGGAAAAACAGATTATCTAGGACTTGCTATGTGACCTTGAACTAGTCCTCAACTGACCCATTAGCTAAATAAATGTGTTTTACTATTAGTAGGGAAAGAGTAATTAGTCACCATAAAGCACTTTAATACAAGTACTGCGTAAACGCTAAACAATAAAGCTCAGAAAGAGCAAGATTAATAAGAAACATGGGGGCACATTTATCAGCAAATGGAAACTCAAAATAGGGTCTTCACCTTCCTGGCAGGGACTGCTTCTTTGAGCTAATGGAATACGAGTCCCTAAAATCATTAGCACTTGGCCTGACAATAATACACGTTAGCAATATTCCTCCTGGGAAAAAGAAAAGGATATTTGTTCTTGGTAAGCAGCCACACTGATATCTCAGTTACTTGTTAGCCAGGTGGGCAATTAATATTTGAGCACCTTCTATATGCTAGGTACAGAGCCAAGCACAAAGGATATAACAATGAGCAAGAATCCCTGCCTTTATGGGAGTTTACAAACTATTATACTGAATTGTAAGGAACTCTGGTAGCGTAGTGGTTACGAATCGGGCTGCGAACCTTAAGGTCAGCAGTTCGAAACTACCAGCCGCTCCGCGGGAGAAAGATGAGGCTTTCTACTCCCGTAAAGATTTACACCCTTGGAAACCCTGTACAGGGTCGCTATGGGTCGGAATCGACTCGACGGCACTTCACAACAACATCACAACTGGTAGCATAGTGGTTACAAATTGGGCTGTTAACCGCAGGGTCATCAGTTCAAAACTACCAGCTGTTCCACAGGAGAAAGAGGAAGCTTTCTGCTCCCATAAAGATTTACAACCTCGGAAACCCTGTACAGGGTCGCTATGAGTCAGAACCAACTCCATGGCACATAACAACATACTGAATACCGTCAACAGGGGCGTTTGTTAAGGAATAAAGGCTGACTTTAAGAACTTAAAAAAAAAAAAAGGCCAATAAGAGTAAAAACATAATATTCTGAAGCAACTTAAAAGAATGGGTTAGTAGGGAGAGTAAGAATCCAGGGACTTAAGGGTATCAGGGCTTTGCATTCTTCCTTCTAACTCATCTAAGAAACTACCTATAAGCTTCTAACGACTGTGACTGCTTCTCCAAAGAATTGTGCAGAATACAAACACAGCCCCAACAAAGCAGACAGCTGAACTAAGAGCCCTAAAAATAAGGTTCATCAAGACTCTTCAGAATCAAAGGACCTTCCCCAATCTTTTAAAAGCATTGTTAGTAGGATTCCAATTGTGTGTATGAGAAAGGTGGGCAGGGGGCGACAAAGCATGCTGGTGTTTTGTTTTTGTTTTTTTTTCAATATTGCATTTGATATCTAGAGTGCTGCATTAAATTTCCTTTGCAAAGAGGAAAAAAAAAAAAGTCATCTCTCCCACTTTAGTTCAGGTGTAGGAACTTCAAGAATTGCACTGGATTCCTGCAAATCTTACTTTGTTTGGCATCCCCATTAAATACAGTGGTCAGAGGTGTCCTTGAAGCTCTGTCTTTACACAGGACAGATTTATGCAAGTTCTCACTGGTTTCAGAAAGGTCACCTTTTTGCTAAAGTTCTCTGGTCTACTGGAACTGGGTGCCAGGTATGTAAAACCAAGATGTGGTTGGCAGCACATGATCAGAAAGGCCGAGGGATCCCAATTCCACCACTCAGAGAGCTCCTTAGACTCAAATCTACCAAAGGGTCCCATTTAATCTTCCACAAGACTTAGAAGGATGTCCTATGCCTTCAACCCACAGCACAATAGACTAAACTTGTTCTGCCTCAAAAGTGCAATAAAGAATGAGCCATCATTCCTTACCACCCACCCCACCAACCCACCCAAGATTCTGTCTCCAGTGATGTGTCTATTCCCACGACTCTCCATCAACCTGTATCCATGACAGTGTCTGCTGTCACCAACTCCAAATGTTAATTGCTTAGAAATGTCAAAGCAATTGGAAGCCGGTTGAAGGTGAAACTCATAGTTGTCTTTTCAATCCTCTGCTGCCATCACTGCCTTCACCTACAGAAAACAGCGGGCTCCACGCATTCTTTTCTCTTGCCTCCAAGCTATCATGCAATTACTGCATAAACCCACCACTGTTCCCCAAGACTTGCCTGAAAAAAGCTCGGTCAGATGGGCTCACTCGCTGGATGGGGGCTTTTCTGCACACCCTTTCGCCCACCCGCTAGGGCTGGTCCTAGGAGCCAGTGGAGTTTGTTCACCCCCCTCACTCCCGTCTTCGAAGCCCTTCACCCAGAAAAAGTCAGGCGAACCTAAGGCCCGGCCTGTCGGGTTTAAGAAAGATCCTAGCGGACTAGGGCCGAGGGACAAAGGAAAGCGAGGTCAGGAACGGCCTTTCCAGCCTGGGGTCGTTCACCCGCCACCGTTCACACCACCTCTGCTTCCCCAGGCAACCCAAACCCTCGTCCCCAAAGTCTGCAACAAGCCGAAGCCCAGGGCTCGCTCGTACCCCTTCCACGAGGCCCGGCGGGCCCCCGCCTCCACCCAGAGCCCCCGCACCTTCTTGGGCGCCTTGGTGACGGTGGCCAGGAAGGAGTACTTCTCGGCGTCCTCGATCTCCTTGGCCTGCTTCAGCTCCTCCCCGACCCCGGGCAGCGGCATCGCGTCAGGCATCGACATCCCCCGGCCGGCCCGGCCCGTGGCTAACCAGCCGCCCCCGCCTCCTTCCCTCACGGGCGTTCGCCCGCCCGCCCGCGCGGCGCCCTCCGACACGCGCTCGTCCACCCTCTCACCCGGCCCCAAGCCGGGCCGCGTTCGGTTCTGAGGTACTGCGGCTGACGCCTCGTCAGCTTGGCAGTCTTAGACAGCAGGACAGCAACGGTGACTATAAGAGCACCAAAAACAGCAGCGCCGAGCTCCGACCAGCCCGCGCAGTCACCTCCGCCACACGCAGACACGCACGCAAAGTAAGGGCAGAGGGCGGGGACGCCACATTAAGTACTGGCAACTCTAGGGAGGGGGGAAGAGGCGGAGAGAAACTAGCTGTGTCGTGACGTCATCACGCGGGGTTGGGCTGCACTGGGCCGTAGACGCCACCCTTTATGAACCGCCAGGTGGCGCCATTAGCCTTGTGAGCGCCTTGTAATTATTGCAAGGAAAGCGCGTGACTGAGGGTATTTGGACTGCGGGGTGCCGGGCGTGACCTCATAGGGGCGTTAAAGGGATGCTTAGGAGCAAAGACCAGAACACCACAAGTTACATCCTACAGGCAATCCTAGGAAAATCCCAGAGCCAGTGACAGTTCATTCACACCCTGCCCCCGCTGCAGGTCCTTTAGAGCAAAGGCCCCCTCTCAAGGGGCAGTGTTTGCCTCTTCTGACCCCATAGGTGTCGGCTGAACAAAATCAGAGCAGTCTGGTTACAGCACAACCCTTTGTGATCTCTGCAGACACCGCCTCCCCTGGGTCTTGCCTGTTTACAAGACCTTCTGGCCACAAAGCTGATCTTTGCTACTGCAGTCATGGAGATAAGGGTTGCTGGGTAAGACAGAGGAAAGTAGGAACAAGGAGGGAGAAATCCCAGCCTAAAAGCTTTCCTGCTCCAAGCTACACCCAGTGGGCACTCAGGACACTCATTCACATACCTTCCTGGTGTGGCGCTGTGGGATCATGCACTGGACCAGTGGGTTTGAACTGCAAGGTTATTGGTTCACACTCACCAGCTGCTCCTCGGAAACCTTATACAGAGTCGCTGTGAGTCAGAATCGATTTGACAGCACTTGACAACAACAAATACATGCAGGCCTGATGCTAAGACCCTGGTTGCTAAAGGTAAACATGTGGGTGATGCATCTTGTTTTTTGCGGGGCTTGGTCCAGCTAGAAGGAGCCTTGGTGGTGTGACAGTGCTCTCTTGTTAATGGAAAGGTTGGTGGTTGAACCCACCCAGTGGCTGCAGAGAAAACAGATGTGGCAGTCTGTTTCTGTAAAAATTATAGCCAAGAAAAACCTATGGGACAGTTCTACTGTCGCATGAGTTTGCTATGGGTGGAATCAACTCCACAGTACCCAACAATTCCAGCCAGAGAGGCAGGGCCTGTGTGTAACCTAAATGTCAGCTGAGGTAGCTTGTCCCTTGAGCTTGAAATGACATTGGCTTGAACGCCCATGTCCTGTGGAAAGTCCAATGCCCTGGCCAGGATTTCTGTGAATTACTGAGTGGACTTACATGTTCATGGTCACCTCTGGCTCCAGTTTTCTGCTTCATCTAAAGTTTTATTCACTACACTGATCTTGTGACGATTTCTTCAGCTCCTGCTGTCGATTCAAATATGGAACACAGCTCCTTCTGCTTTCAACCCCCACTCATCCCAAAGCAACCACAAAAATAAGGCTGTAATATGTAACAGAACTTTTAATGAAGGTTTGTGGGTCACAGGGGAGAGGTTACATCACACAGCAAACAATTTAAAATCACATTTCTGAAATGTTCTGAAATGTTATTTTGGCTGTCTTACCACCTGGGATTTCTCACTGGCCACCAACACCACAAAGCTCCCTAGGCCACTGCTGTCTGATGTAGCTCCCTCTTGTGATTCTCCTCCCATCCCTCCACCTCATCTTTCCCTTCTTGACCCTGGGAAGCCAGATCTCTCTCTACATTGCAGATGAATGCAAGTCCTCTCTGCACCTTTCCCCTAAATTCTTCTACAAGCCCATCTTTTAAAACTCACAAAGTTACCAGATCTTGTACAAGCCAGCCCTTTCTGGAACAAAGTTGTGATTTGAAGTGGTATTTTCCTCACTGGCATGTGTTCAAAGCTGGGGAGATGTGTAGTCATTCTGGGGTCCCAGAAGTCTTACTTGGAGAAAGTGTACACTAAGGCTGTCGGTCTGAAGTGGAAGTGCCTAGAAGGATGCCTACTTCTGCAGACCCTGTTTGTGAGCTATTAGGATTCTCTGATCTACCTACTTTAGAGTACTTAGACCTTCTACTCAAGGCTATTCCTAGAGCAGAAGGGGTAGAGAGACGGGGCACCAGAGTACCAGATATACCCATAAGGTTTTCAGACTGGCACCTTTCTGTTCACCTTCCAGCTGGGGTCAGGAGCCACACCCAGCCTCCCCAGACCTACATATGAACTTGTTCTAAGTAATTAAATTCATTCTTCTGTTTGTTTACCCTCCACATTCACTCATTTCTTCCTTTATTCATAAAATAGATGCTGAGTGCTGAGTTCACGAGCGGTGCTAGATGTTGGGATTATAGAGACAAATGAGATGAGGTCCCTGATCTCTACCTGGGGACCGGAGTAAGGGATGGTAAGGAGATCTCCAGAGAGGGAGATGGTGCTTGAGCTGACTTTTGTCATGAGCACCTGCACAAGGCAGGGAAGGGATTGCAGGCTGAAGGAACTTCATGAGAAAAGGCAGGACCGCTGCAACAGCCTGGCCTATTAACACCCTGTAAATATTTCATTGCAGGTGAGGCATAGGGGATGATGTTGGGTGGTGGGAGAGATGAAGCTGGAGTCAGAGCATGCAGGACTTAGTCAGCCGTGGGTGGATAGTGTGCCAGCCACTGTGGTAGGGGACACAGGAACAGGTCTGGGTGATGGGACTGCTGAGATACAGAGACAGCTTGAGACATACCGAGTTAGGGACATCTATCTGCAGAGCGTACTGTTCCCCAAGTTTCAGGGGAGCCTCAGTTGGAACCTTTCACACCTAGCCTGGCACCCCACCAGAGAGAAGCTGGAATCCCTGCAGCCTCTCCACTTCCAGAAGCTCAAGCCACACTCCAGCTCTTGGGAATGTGGTCATGTGTTTTTCAAATATTGTAATGAAATCAAAGCAGAATGCGACACAACATGTATACATGAATGACAGATCTGAAAAAAAAATGAGCCTTTGCAAATTGTCAATAATCAAGCGAAGTTAGAAAACAGTATAGAGATTTTTATCCTTGTAGGTTTTTTTTTTTTTTGCTTGTTTGTTGAATATGTTTTTGAAGAAAAAAGTCCTCATAATAAAAAAACAAAACAAAACAGAAGATCCTTTACTGACAAGTCATTACATGAAGTAATGTAACTGTCTGTTCGCTGCCAAACTTCTGGCAAGAGAAATCTTACTTTCTCCACTAAGTCAGCTCTCATGGTTGTTTGGGGTCTGTTTCTCTTAATCCAATGTCTCTTGCCAAGAACTTACTAACTGACTGTCTTTTTTTTTTAACATCCTCATAAGTTTTTTTTTTTTTTTGTGTGTGTGTGTGTGTGTGTGTTTTCCTATACAGACTACATTCAAAATAATAGATACGATCATAAAAAGCCGAGGAGGAGGCAGAGGAGAATGAGGAGTCTTGGGGGCTGGAAATTACAGGAGCTCTTGCTTGACGTTGTTAGTCAATTCCAACTCACGGGACCCTGTGCCTGCTCCTCAGGGTCTTAGCATGGGTGTAATCTACATGGTAGCAGATTTCTTTCCTTCCACAGCTGAGGAGTCCTGGTGAGACGCTACTGGATAAGCACTGGACCACAAGGTTGGTTTGAATCGCATGATCTGTGGTTTAAACTCACCAGCTACTCCTCGAAAACCCTATAGGGTCACTATGAGTTGTAACAGCAATAACAACAATGCAGTTTCTGGGTGGGTCTGACGTTTAACATTTAGGTTAGCAGCCAATCGCAAACTGCTTGTACCACCTAGGGACCTTTGAGTGACCGTAAACCCATTTCCATCAAGTCTATTCCAACTCACAGTGACTCTAGGCTCCACAGGGTTTCCAAACTGGATCTTTACAGGAGCAGATTGCCACATCTTTCTGCCTAGGAGCACAGCCCTGCAATGCAGAACCTGATCTGGCAGCAGCTTGACCATATTTAAATATGGATGGGTTTGAACCAGCATCTGGGTGCTTAACTCTGAGCCGCTCCTTTGGGTGGCAATAGCAGTTTTGCACTACTTTGATGTCAAAGGGACACCCATGACACTGCCATCTATGTGAAGGGTACGCCTCCTCTGTGCCCTGAAAGAGCAGTTTCGCTCCAAATGCAGGCCTGACTTTCAGCTCCCTCTGAGCTCCCATCCTCCTCCCAGCTGCCTCTCCAACCCTGTCTCTAATCCCAGGCCTTCTGAGCAGCTGAGCAGTGACACTGCCCCCTTGTCCTCCTCCCTACTCTGGCTTCCTCTTCTGCTTAATATGATCATATTCATTATTATTTTGTATGTTGACTTTATAGAAAACAACAACAACAAACCAACCCTGTGAATATAAAAATCTCTTCACTTCTTTCTAAGGTCACTTCCGATTCTTGGATAAGCTCATTCCTACATACCTGCAATCAGTGTGTAGATATCATTTTGTGTTCTGCTTTGATTGCAATATAACACCTCAAAACCATTTTACCGTATATAGAGATCGTTCACATACCTATTATTGTCAATGCTTTGCAAGTGTTCCAGCACACTGACTTTGCTTAAGTGATCCACGGGGTTTCCAAGACTATATCTTTACAGGATATCTTTACTGTTTTCCTATTGTTGGGCATTGAAGCTGTTTCCAGAGAAACCTAACCATTGTGATCAAGCTGATTCTGACTCATAGTGACCCTGCCTAAGGTTTCTGAAGCCATAAATCTTTATGGGAGCAGAAAACTTCATCTTTCTTCCATGGAGCAGCTGGTACATTTGAACTGCTTATGTTGTGGTCAACAGTCCAGTGTTTATCCTCCCAGGGCTTGTTTCCAGCTTGTTGTTATTGTTAAGTGCTGTTGAGTCAATTCTGACTCATAGCAGCCCTGTATAGGGGTTTCTGAGGAGCGGCTGACTGGTGGGTTTGAACCACCAACCTGCGGTCAGCAGTCCAGTGCTTATTATACAATGCCACACCAGGTCCTAGTATAACATGAGTAGAGTGTATGTCAGGGGAGGAAGTGGGGGTGAGATGGGCTTTCAAGCAGGACAGGCAAGGTGGGCTCATAGCTCCAGACCCTGTCAGGAAAGAGGGTACAGGCTTATATACATTGGAGCAACTGCCCTAGTTGTAAACAGGGACAGGAACAAAACACCTTTCAGCCATCAGGGGACCTGCGGTGCAGTGCCCAGAACTTGGGATGGTTGACTCACAGGGAGGCAGCATGATGTGGAGGGAAGCAGAGGATCTGAGCAGAAAGTGATGTGGGCCCAAATCTTGACTTTGTAGTCAACTCAGCCGCTGGGATCTTAGACCTTCCTAGGCCTCGGTTTTCTTGTCTGGAGCTTGTGATGATCTAATGCAACAAGATAAAAATACAAGCTTTGAACAAGTTACAAATATTGTGAAAATGTGACTATTACTAATATTACTAAAATGTGGGTCCAGGCTAAAACTCTGGCGGGGGAAGTTGGAGGAGGGGGTGTTCTCTCATGCCTGCTTCCCAGAATGACACAAATAAGCAGAAAGCAGCTGCAGGAAAGAATGGTCATTGCTGGTGTTGAATACTTGTTTGCACTCAGTTTATGCTTCCTGGAAAGAAGGGCTGGATCCACCCCAGCCATGGGCAAGTGCCACTGCCCTGACCCAACCTGGCTCCACGGTCCAACAACTACATGTCCAGCAGCCCCTTGAAACGTCCTCAAATGCCTTTTTTCTGGGTTGGACCAGAGTCCCTGATGTATCTTCAGTTACCAAAGCTTCAGCCCATTAGAGTTAAGGCAAAGGCATCCAGAAATTGTAAACAATATCCAAGGAATCTATTGAATGAGTCTTTGAGCTACTTTGTGTACTTTTCTGTGCCTGTGATTGTGTGTTAAGGAGTCTGCCAAAAAAACAAGCTCCAGAAATTGTGAAATTGGCCTTGGATTTCAGTAGAGGACTAGGCCTCTGCCCAGCCAGTATTTTCTTGAGCACCGGCTTTGTGTCAGGAGCTGTACTAGGCTCTAGGCATTCATCCAGTGGTAAAAATGGACAGTTACTGTCCTCATGGGGCTTAAAGTCATAGCAGGCTTTTGTCAGGGAATCTTCATTCTCCAATAAATTTCTCACAGAGGGGACCTCCTCCTTACTCTCTCTATGTGCCCTACCATCATGAGTAGTCCCTCTTAGGAATAAATGCCATTCATCCTCTTCCTGCTCAAGACCCCATGGTGGGGAGAAAGGAAGCAATCTAACTACAGAGTGCAGATAGACTTAGTTTACCCTTGGGACTGCCTCAACCTTTTAGAAGCTTCTGGAACACTGTCTCCCTGGCAGATCTCTTCTCCTCTGACAATAAGGAGTGGACTGACTGAGTGGAGAGGCCTGTTTGCCAGGTCAGCCCCTGTATCACATGACTGTACTCTCACAGGCCCTACCCATGCCCCTGTCTGCAACCTGTCCCAGGACCAGAAACAGAGGGGCAATCATGCTCTTTCCCTAAAACCAGAACTGAGGTTGGCCAAGCTGATTAGACACCTTATCGGACACTCACTCTCTGCCTGCCAGGGACCGGTGGAGTGATTTGCCTCTTGTGGAACAGCACTCAGGCTGCATGGAGTGCAACAAGCAGAAGCTGTCACTCCTCAGCTCTGTGCTCCTTTTGCCCCAAAGGCCCCATCCTGTGGTGGGTTGTTGGAGCCAGAAGAGTGTTGGTTGTGTGGAAGTTGCTGCTGGGTGGGAGCCTGCCTTCTTCACCCTCTTTGGTGTGCAGGGCGGGCCCCATTGCATCACCCTTGGAGCCTCCGCTCTTGGCTTTGCAGCCAACTGGGCCCCTGGAGGAGAGACTCTCCCTGTTTTTCAACAAACATTAACTGTTTCACCCTCCCTGCTATCCCTACAACTGACTTAGATTCCCAAGGCTCCAGGTCATGACTCTCTTGCTGATCTTGAAAACTTCCTTTCTGTTCCATGATACTCTGGGGCTCTGCCTGGATAGCCTGAGAAGGGTTGAGGGCTCCACCATACGCAATACAAGCCTGGCCTCTTCCCCAGGAAAAGAGTTAACCTCCCACGTCCCCACCCTCAGCATTTGTCCCATTCTGCAGCAATGAGCAAAGAGCTCCCTGGCCTCCAGCATGAGCTCATGCCCTTCCACACTCCAAACAGAGTCCGGACAAAGGGTCAACACTACTTGTTAGACTAGGTGTGAGAGTTGGGGCCCAAGCCAGAGACCAAGAGGTTGGACCCTGGCCTCTCCTCAGATCCCCTCTAGCCCTTTCCTGCAGACCTGCTCTAACCTTTGCCCCTCTTGCTGTGGATTCAGGAAAGGAGTGGATAGAGTGAAGTCACTAAGTCCCAAGGTTCTGACCGAAGAATCTCAAGTGCAGTGTTTGCTTTCTCCTGTAGGGACTGGATGAGGAGGCGTCAGAAATGGGGAGCCATTCCAGTCAGTAAAGCGCAAGCTACATTACTGCTCAGCACTTTTATCTCTAGCCCCAGCATTCCCCTCATCACCCCACCCGTCCCAGGGCCTGAAATAGCCTGAAGCTTCATCCAAACTCAGGCCCAGGTCCCAATTTTAGTTCCACAAACGTTTGGCTGCACCATAACTTGCAGACTCCTAGGCTGGGTCCTGCGGGAGACACAGAGATGAATGAGGCCCAGTCCTTGCCTTTAGGGAGCTTGAAAATGTACCCAGAGGACTGGGATCAAAGGCAAAGAAGAAAGAAAGATGACTTCCTACGGACTGACTGGGACGACCTTGTAAAAGAGAATTGTTTTGGTTAAATCTTAAAGGATGAGTAGGATTCCAATAAACAGAAATGAGGAACACTCATTCTAGATGAGTGCAAAAATATAGGAAAGTTGAAACTTTGAGAATGGGCTGCAATCTGGTTTGACTAGAGCACACAAGAGAATATGGGGTTGCTTAGAGTTTCTGTGACGTATCATTAAAGTTACCTGTGAATTTGTCTAGGCTTCCTTATAGGTTGAAAGGCCCACACAGGCAAAGACCTATTGACTCATGTTGCTGTACAGAATGGAAGCTCACAGAGATAAGACATTTATAGAGCATGCTAGGAAGACAATGAAGACCAAATCTCAGGTCTCCCATTCTTTCCTGGCCAAGTAACAAAAGACAACCAAATCCATGGCCACTGAGTCAATTCCAACTCAAAATGATTCTATACCACAAGGTACTATAAATCTTTACAGAAACAGACTGCTAAATCTTGTTCCCCAGGAGAGGCTGGTAAGTTTGAACCTCTGACCTTTTGGTTAACAGCCAAATGCTTAACCACTGCACCACCAGGGTTCCTCTTGAGCTAGTTGTTGTTGTTGTTGTTGTTAAGTGCCGTCGAGTCGGTTCCGACCCATAGCGACCCTGTACAGGGTTTCAGGTCCCTTAATCCAGGGGATTTATCTATGAAACGCAGCTATTCATAAGGTTTTCAGTGACTAAATATTTGGAAGTAGTTCATCACTCCTTCGTCCTAGTCTGTCTTCATCTGGAAGCTCATCTGAAACCTGTCCACCATGGGTGACCCTACTGGTATTTAAAATACCTGTGGTATAGCTTTCAGAATCACAGCAACTCACAAGCCACCACAGTATGACAAACTGACTTCATATGCGTGTGAAAGCTGGACAGCATATAAGGAAGACTACAGAAGAATGGATACATTTGAGCTATGGTGTTGGAGGAGAATATTGAAAGTGCTGTGGGCTGCCAAAAAAATCAACAGATCTGTGTTGGAAGAAGTGCAGCCAGAGTGCTCCTTGGAGGCCAGGATGGCCAAACTTTATCTTTCATACTTGGGACATATTGTCAGGAGGGACCAGTCCCTGGAGAAGGATATTCTGTTTGGTAAGGTGAAGAGTCAAAGAAAAAGAGGAAGACCCCCAGTGAGATGGACTGGCAAAGTGGCAGCATCAATGGGCTCAAGTGTGGCAACATTTGTGAGGTTGGGCAGTGTTTCGTTCTGTTGTGCATAGGGTTGCTATGAGTCGGTACTGACTCGATGGCACCTAACAACAACAACATCTATGGAACTGGCTGCACCCACAGACCTTGTCACCTTTTAGGGGGCGAAGAAGACATTTGAAATGAGCAATCAGTTATCATGGAAGAACTCAAAGATTCAGCCACATGAAATCTTTTCATAGCGTTGAGCATAAGTAAGGAATGATTCTCAGTGGGAAAGAAATGCTGGAATTTACTTTTCCAAATTTATTTAAATCTGGCCCCAAATCCAACCCCACAGTTGGTGAAAAATCTAGTATTATCAGTTCCAGTCTCTTAGTTCACTGGGTTTTACAACAATCCAAACAAAAATTCCAAAACAAGCAAGCAAATGAGGGATTTGGTCTTGTGGAACGGTGGTAGGTAGAGAGCCTTAGTTTCTGGAGACCCCAAAGTTATTCCTTATGCTACAGGTGGAGTGCTGCATTCCCTGCTCTGCCTCCCCCCAATCTATGGTGTTGCTTCTCTAGGCAGCCTGGGGGATTGCCCACTCACAGTAGCCTTTCTCATCAGTGCGCCAATGGCAGTCTTTTTTCCATCCTGCTCACAGCCATCTCCTTAACAGGTTTTGTGGTCCCTTGGGGTTTGCATTCCAGTTGGATCTCAATAGCACTTCCCAGGTGCTAGAAGTCACTGCCCACAAGTGAGGCTTCTCCCCTTGTTCCCTGGGAATGCTACTTCCAAATTTCCCTGGCCTCCAGGACTCTTAAGTCCTGTCCACCCTCTTGGGTGGATGCAGGGAAAATACTTTACATTCTTTTCTGAAGAGCCCCTGGCCAAGAAAAACAGACATGGCTGATTTCTCAATCAGGTTATTTTGCTACATTAAATGTTCAATTAATCACCCTGCTATACTTTCAGTAGTAATCAAAAACATACCAAACTCAAACCAAATCACTGCTGTTGTGATATTTCAACTCGTAGCAACCCTATAGGACAGAGTAGAACTTTCTGTTGTTGTTGCTGTAAAGTGCCATTGAATTGGCTTCAACCCATAGTGACTCTGTATAGGGTTTCCAAGGAGTGGCTGGTGGGCATGAACTGCCAACCTTGCGGTTCAAACCAACTTTGTAGACCAGCACATTAACCTACAGCACTACATCAGGACTCTGAACTTCCCAAAGGACTTCCAAATAAGAAATCTTTATGAGAAGCAGAGTCCTGGTGTGGCACTATGGGTTAATGAACCAGACTGCAAAGTCTTTTTGAATGGCAAGATTGGTGGTTCAAGCTCACTAGCAGCTCCTCAGAAACCCTATAATGGTCGTTACTGGTTGGAACCAACTCGACGGCACTTCACAACAACAACAAAATGGAAGCAGACTGCCTCATCTTCTTTCCACAAAATAACTAGTGAGTTTGAAGCAGTGACCTTTTGATTAGCAGTCAAGTACTTTAATTATCATGCCACCAGGGCTCCAAAATATGGTACCCAAAACACCCTAACTAAACCTACTGATATAAAAATATATTGCTGCTAGGGTTCCAGTTCATACATGTGTGGGCTTATTCCAAACAAAACATGTCTCTCTGATCTGTGAATGGCTACAGACAAGTTCTCTCAGTAATGCACATCCTAGACTAGTTCTGGTCCTTAAAAAAAAGTCCAAATAAAACAGTGTCTTCCGAGGAAATCTGCTGGGTCAATTAAATTTAAGGCAGAGAGGTAGCTCAAAAAGTTATGGTGAGGTTCTTTTGGGACTCCAAAGGGATAATCTTGATAGATTTGCTTAAAGGACATAGGATGATGGTGGGTTGTTATGAAGACATAGAAAACTACATTGGTGCAGAAAAATCCAGGAAAGTAGTGCCAAGGAATTGTTTTCTATTACAACGATGAATTATTCTTGAGAGTAGCAAGAGTTGTCCTACAAGTATTTCATTGAAAAACCTTACCCCATTTACCCCAAATGCAAAGAACACTGAAAAGGAATACAACCTAAGTCCCTGGAGGATGCCCACACTGCTATTTGCAGAATTCTTTGGGGGGAAGGGCTTATTGTTGTGAAGTGCTGTTAAGTTGGTTCTGATTCATAGCGGTCCTGTATAGCATGGTTTCCAAGGAGCGCTTGGTGAGTTTGATCCGCCAACCTTGCAGTTCAAACTGACCATGTGGTCCAGTGCTGATCCTATAGCACCACACCAGCACTCCATTTGGGGAAGAGTTAGAGATGGAAACACTATCTCAGAAGTGAATAGACCCAGATGGAGAGTGTGTCAAGAGATAATAGCTTCACTTTTTTGTTTACTCAAGGCTTCTGTGGTTTTGTAGCCATACTTTTTGGCCCTTCTGTGTATGACGAGGAGGGAGAGGTATAGTTAGTTATACAAGGGAATACTGTGCAGCCAGGCAGAAGGACAGTTAGTGACGTTGAGCGATGCTTACGATAATACTGTTAACTGAAAAAACAAATCAATTTAAAAATAGCATTATAATGCATGCAATCCAATTTTAAACTAAAATGAATATTTACACAAAGAAAACTAAATTAAGAGATAAACACAAATACTTATTCTGTGTAGTGAATTATTGTTGTTGTTGTTGTTAATTGCTGTAGAGTTGGGTTCCGACCCATAGAGACCCTGTATAGGGCTTCTGAGGAGCATCTGGTGAACTTGAACCATCGACCTTGCAGCTCAAGTGGACTTTGCAGTCTAGTGCATTAACCAATAACACCACACCAGGACTCCACGGTGAATTATAGGTCATTTTAAATTTCTTATTTTTGTTTGTTTTCATTTTCTAAAAATTCTACATTATATTTTTGGGTTGAATTATTTGAAAAACTTTTTAATTGTAAGTATTTTTAATATAAGAAATAATACGTATTTGTAAAAATAAAAAAGAAGGTAAGCAAGCAGATATCTGAGTAACAAAAGTGAAAAACCCTCTCTTTCCCTATTCACTCCAGGACTCGGCTTGTTTAGAGTAGGGACTTTTACACTCACATATACCTACTCCTCACTTACCAACATGGTTAGGATCCAAAGACCTGGTCATTATATGAAAGTCAGACTTCATTGCCAGTGTCCCCCCTGACTGCCTCTCAGGTACCCCAGAGCTATTCAGGAAGGTGGTCCTCCTTCCCCCACCTTAGAGCTTCTAGGGGATGGGGAGTGATGATGGAGCTTGCTGCTGCCTATCCTGGAAGGTGACCCTGCTTGTCCTCTGTCCACCCTAGCTCTGCAGCCCCACACAGCCCTCTTCCCTCTCTCCATCTTCTGCCTTCCTTCACCAACCCCCCGTCACATTTGGAGTCTCACCTGGTCTCTGCCTGTCCATCTGTGACCTCAAGTCATCTCACTGTGGCCTGGTGCCCTCCCAAGCTGGACGTAGACTTACTGAATGAGCAGAAGAAGGTGTCTTGTGGCTTCTCAACTGTTGTCTTTCATGTGGCCTGGCTGTCACCTGGACCGGGGCCTCTCCTATATTGTTTGGGGTGATCCTTAGAGGACACTCTTGCTGACCAAGGTCTACATGGAGGCTGAAGAACAATCAGAGGTGTGGACTAAGAATTTTTACAAAGTTGTCATAAATGAAATAGTGGATAAGTGATTAATAGGTGTAATAATTTGTCTGCATGGCATTTTTTCACAGGGGTTATGCATATTATCCTGAAACTCTTTTGTATCAGTTTTCTAGTAAAATTCTTGGGTTTCATCCTCACTGGCTTTAGTGGTTGGTGCATAAATATGAATATTGTTGCTGTTGTTGTTATGTGCCGTGGAGTCGGTTCCGACTCATAGCGACCCTGCACAGGGTTTCCGAGGCTGTGAATCTTTATGGGAGCAGAAAGCCTCATCTTTCTCTCGAGGAACAGCTGGTAGTTTCAAACTGCTGACCTTGAGGTTTGCAGTGAGATTCGTAACCACTATGCTACCAGAGCTCCTTAAATATGAATATTAGTGGTATTAATTGATCTTCCTTGTAGGCATGTGGATATTATCCTATCATAGATAGCACTGTACTTCAAGACAGATCTTGGTATGTTCTTTTTGATGATGAGTGCAATGCCATTCCTCTTCATTGTCAGTTTTGGCATAGTAAACCATGTGGTTGTCAGATTCAAAATGGGCAATACCAATCCACTAATGCCTAAGATATCAATATTTATGCGTTCCATTTCATTTTTGACAGTTTCTAATTTTTCTAGATCTTATGTTCCATGTTCCAATTATTAATGGATGTTTATAGCTGTTTCTCTTCATATTGAGTTGTGCCCCATCAGCAAATGAGGTTCTGAAGGTTTACACCATTTGCATAATCATGGTCAGCTCTACTTTGAGGAGGCAGCTCTTGCATTTTGAGTGCCATCCAACCTGAGGGGCTCATCTTCTGGCACTATATCTGACAGTATTCTGGTGCTCTTCATCATGTTTCAGTAGTCAATACTCTGTGCTATCTGACAGTGTTCCACTGCTATTCATAAGATTTTCAGTGACTAAATATTCTGAAGTAGTCTATCTCTCTTTCTTCCTAGTCTTTGTCTGGGAGCTCATATGAAACCAGTCCACTGGGGGTGACTCTGCTGATATTTAAAATACCCGTGGCATAGCTTCCAGAATCACAACAATATGCAAGCTACCACAGTATGACAAGTGGTTGGTTTTACCCATAGAAACCTTCACTATTTCAAGTTGATACTTGAATTTTTTCTTCAGTTCTTTCTGCTTAAGAAATGTTGCATGTGCTCTTCCCTTTTGTTTTTCTAACTCCAGGTCTTTGCACATTTCATTATAACACTTGACTTTATATTTTTGAGCTCCCTTTGAGATTTTCTGTTCAGCCTTTTAATGGCATCATTTCTTTCATTTGAGTTAGCTTCTCTATGCTCAAGAATAAGTAAGTTTGAGAGTCTCTACTTACTGACATCCATTTTGGTCTTTTATTTTTTCCTGTCTTTTTAATGACCTTTTGATTTCTTCCTGTATGATGTTCTTGATATCACCCCACAACTTGTCTTGTCTTTGGTTAGTAGTGTCTAATGCATCAAATATATTCTTGATATGGTGTCTTAAATTCAGGTGAGATCTACTCAATGTCATGTTTTGGTTCTCTTGAGCTTGTTTAAATTTTCTTCAGCTTTAGCCTGAACTTGCATATAAGCAATTGATGGTCTGCTCCACAGTCTGCCCCTGGCCTTGTTTTGTCTGATGATATTGAGTTTTTCCACTGTCTCTTCCCACAGATATAGTCAATTTAATTCCTGTGTATTCCATCTGGTGAGGTCCAAATGTATAGTCATCTTTTATGTTGGTTTCAAAGATATTTGCTAGGAATAAGTCATTGTTGTTGTTGTTGTTAAGTGCTGTCGAGTTGATTGCAACTCACAATGACTCTGTATAGGATTTCCAAGGAGCGGCTGGTGAGCTTGAACTGCCGATCTTGTGGTTCAAACTGACTTTGCAGTCCAGTGCATTAACCCACCATACTGTACCAGGACTCCTGAATAATTCATTAGTCTTGCAAAATTCTATCATGCGATCTCCAGCATCATTTCTATCACCCAGGTCGTATTTTCCAACTACTGATCTTTCCTTTTGGTTTCCAACCTTTGCATTCCAATCATCAGTAATCATCAATGCATGTTGATTACATGTTTGATCAATTTCAGGACTGAAGAAGTTGGCAGAATTCTTCAGTTTCATTATCACTGACTTTAGTGGTTGATGTGTATATATTAATAATAGTGGTATTAACTGGTCTTCCTTGTACATATATGGATATCATCTTATCATAGACAGCATTGTACTTCAGCATAGATCTTGAAATGTTCTTTTTGACAATGAATGTGATACCATTCCTCTTCAATTTGTCACTCCCAACATAGTAAACCATATAATTGTTGAATACAAAATGGCCAATTCCCGTCCATTTCAGCTCACTAGGATACCAATCTTTATGCGTTGCATTTCATTTTGTTGTTGTTGTTGTCTTGCACTAACCCAGTGGTTATTTTATTACAGTGTCAGCCCAAGCTCTGGCCTGGTCAAGAGCAGATCAGAGGGTACCGGCTGGCAGTCACTGAAGAGTACAGTGCACCTGTGGGTGTGCTATAAGCCAGGTCAGGGGGCGTGGTGTGGGAGCTGAGCCGATCAAAGTCCAACGAGGCCTCCCAGGCTATCTGGGCCGTCTCATGGCAGTGCGCAGGTCCAAGAACTGGGCTACAGACCCATGCAGGAGCACCTGGAATGGAGGTAAGGCCTGGAATGAATCCATCGAGTGAAAGCAGGCTGAGGTGCCTCTCAGGAACAGTCACTCCCTTGAGCTTTCTTGATTTCCTGCCAAGAAGAAGAGGAAGTCATGGGAGGGGCTCCAGACAGAGAAGGGGTCCAGGAAGTTGTGAGCTGGGCTCCCAGGTGACTCCCAACATGGGTTGTTGCTCAGTGCACAGGGTTAGCCGCCACCTGCTTGATCTTGCATTTCATCTTATGTAGAACAGAGCCCTTGCATGTGGCTTCCACCCTGGGCCACAGAGTAGGGGGAACTCTAACCTCGGCTAGAGCTTCTTTCAGAGGTGAGTAAGCCTTGTCCAGGTTGTCGTTAATGTTGATGAGGTCAAACAGGTCTGTCTCCTTGCTGCTTTCCACGTCGGCCTTGATGGTAGCCAGCCACTTAACAAGATTCTCCTCTGTTTTGGTGTTCCGGGCTTGCAGCCATTGCTCCAGGCCCTCAAGGGAGGGGGCCTGCACACAGATGTAGAGGGGACGCAGGTCTGTCTTCTTGATATTCCATGCATCCTGCAGATCCACGTCCAGCACACAGATGCAGTTCATGGCCTGCACAGCCTGCACAGCTGCTTTACTTGTTCCATCCAGGTTCCCTGAAAATTCAGCATGCTCAAATAAGTCACCTGCAGTAATATCTCTCTGCATGGCCTCCCTAGTGACCAAGTGGTAATCTTTGCCGTTTTCCTCTCCAGGTCATGGGTCTCTTGTGGTACGGGAAACATTGAAGCCGAAGACAGTGTCATATTCTTCCAGGAGCCTCTTCAGCAGGGTGCTCTTCCCAGCCCCTAATGGGCCACACAACACGGCTGGTCTTGGTTCCGACATCCCGTCCGAGGATGCTCGGCTTGGGGCTTCTGCCACTAGCCCAGCCAGCGGGTGCCACCCCGTTTCATTTTTGACAGTTTCCAATTTTCCTAGTTGCATGCTTTGAACATTCCATGATCCAGCTACTCTTGGGTGTTTGCAGCTGTTTCTCCTCATTTTGAATTGTGCCCCATCAGCAAATGAAGGCTCTGAAAGCTTTATTCCTGTCATTATGAGCAACTCTATTTTGATGAGTCAGCACTTCCCCAGTAGTATTTTCAGTGACTTCCAACCTGAGGGGTCATTTCCTGGCACTATATCTGCCAATATTCTGGTATTATTCATAATGTTTTCGTTTTCTGGCACTATATCTGACAATGTTCCATTGCTATTCATAAGGTTTTCAATGTTTAAACATTCAGAAGTGGTCTGCCTCTTCTTCTTCCTAGTTTGTCTTAGTCTGGAATGTTTGTGGAAACTTTCCCACCTTGGATGATCCTACTGGATTTCAAATACTGGTGGCATAGTTTACAGCATCATAGCAACACACAAGTCAATACATTACAATAAACTGAAAGACAAGTAGTAGAAAAACCTAATAGTAATAATTTTATCAATATTGTAGTATATAAGAGCAGCACAGAAAAAAACAACATATTTCTATATACTAGGCATAAAACTTGTAAAATGTAATAAAATTTATAATGGATAAAAAATTGAAATACTAAGCTATAAATCTCCCCAAAATTCTATAGCATCTATATGAAGACATGGAAAAAGATAGAACAGCTAAGGACTCTAAACTCATGGAAAGAAAAAGGCTACATGCTGGTGGCCAGGAGGCAGGCTGGCAAAATGTGCCCTTTGGTGTTTAAATGATTATATATTCTTGAGTTTTTTGTGTACATCTCCCCCTCCTCCAAAAACAACCCTGCAAAAACCTGAGGGAATGGAAGCAAATACTGTTGGATGATGAGGCACGGAGGAGATTGTAATCATTGCAGTGAAATGATGAGTGTAAAACCGATGTTCTTCCATGTAAACTATCAATGTACAATAAAAACTAAAAAAAAAAAAAACCAAACCAAAAACTGTATAGCATTTATAAAACATTGATAGAAATTATCCAAGAGGACCTAAATAAATAGATAGATAGACCACACCTGTGAATTGCAAGATTCAAGATTCAGATTGATTGACCAAAACATTCACTGGTCAATTTTATTGATCAAATTTACTGTCAATTGACGGTTGATTTAACTTAATTCCAAATGTTAAAACTCCAGCAAATTTTGGGGAAATGTAGAAAAGCTGATTCTAAAATGTATACAGAAGGGGAAAGGCACTAGAAGAGTTAAAATAGCTAAAAATAAAATGAAACAAAAAAACTAAACTAAGCAGTTAAATAGTTAAAAATAAAAATTGGAGGAATCATACTGCCTGATTTTAAGACTTGCTACAAAGCTCTAGTAATCAAGACAATATGGTATTGGCAACAGGAGAGATACACAGATCTCTCCTGTTGAATAGAGAATCTAAAAATAGATTCGTATAAAGAGACTGTAGAAATAGATTTATATAAATATGACAAATTGATTTTTTAAGAATTTATTTTTGGAGAAAATATTCATACACATCAAAACACGAAAAAAAAAAAGCTCCCATTTAATAATTTCTACACATATATTGGACTTGTGGTGTGGCACTGTAGGATCAGCACTGGACTGCAAACCACAAGGTCAGTAGTTCAAATCCACTAGCTGCTCCTCCTATACAGGGTCACTATGAGTTGAAACCAACTCGATGGCAATTAGCAACAACAACAACACACGTATTGTTCAGTGGCATTGACTACATTCTTTACTTTGTGCTAATAAACAAAAATCCTTACAACGGAACCAATAAATAACATCCATATAAATGGAGAAAAAAATTGAAGTTGTTGAAGACTTCATTTTTCTCTGATCAACCATCAACACTCATGGAAGCAGCAGTCAAAAAATCAAACAACGTATTGCATTGGGCAAATCTGCTGCACAAGACCTCTTTAAAGTGTTGAAGAGCAAAGATGTCAGCTTGAGGACTAAGATGTGTCTGACCCAAGCAAACCGTGGTATTTTCAATAACTTCATATGCGAAAGCTGGACAGTGAATAAGGAAGATCGTAGAACTGATGCATTTGAGTTATGGTGGTGGAGGAGAATATTGAAAGTACCATGAACTTCCAAAAGAACCAACAGATCTGTGTTGGAAGAAGTGCAGCCAGAGTGCTCCTTGGAAGCCAGGATGGCCAGACTTTGTCTCTCATACTTTGGATATATTGTCAGGAGGAACTAGTCACTGGAGAAGAATATCCTGTTTGGTAAAGTGGAGGGTTGGAGAAAAAGTGGAAGACCCCTAACAAGATGGATTGGCAGAGTGGCTGCAGCGATGGGCTCAGGCACAGCAATGATTGTGAGGTTGGCCCAAGACTGGGCAGTGAGTGTTTCATTCTGTTGTACATAGGCTTGCTGTGAGTTGGTCCCAACTTGATGGCACCTAACAACAACAACAACAACAACAGTATTCTCATTATTTCTGCTCTAGTTGTTTTACCCCATTAATTTCGACTCATTGCCCTTCAACTGCTCATCTATGTTTTAGACTTACTGTTGTTCCTTTAGTTTCATATAGATAACTTTTTATAAGAGTGCAATACTTAAGAGTGGCATTCTTTGTTTTTTGTGTTAAACCATTTTTTGTTTGTTTGTTTAAAGATGAATACAGGGGATAGGCATCCTGGTGTGGCACTGTGGGTAAAGTGCTGGACTGCAAAGTCAGTTTGAACCTCAAGGTTGGAGGGTCACACTCATCAGCTGCTCCTTGGAAACCCTATACAGGGTAGCTATGGGTTGGAATTTATGAGTCGGGCTGCTAACCTCAAGTACAGTAGTTTGAAACTACCAGCGGTTCCACAGGAGAAAGATGAGGTTTTCTGCTCCTGTAAAAATTTACCACCTCAAAAACCCTAGGCAGGTCACTATGAGATGGAGCCTACTCCATAGCACACTACCACCAACAACAATGGGGGATAGTTTCAGTTCAAAGTTTGAAGACTCTTTCAGGGCAATGATTGGGGTCGTCAAGCTTCTGTGGATCCAGTAGGTCTGGATTCTTTGGAAATTTGAAGTTTTGTTTTATTCTTCTTCTCTTTTTATCAGGATTCATCTATTGTATCCTAAATTGAAATGGCCAGTGATGGTATCTGGGCACCATCCATTCTTGTGTAATGTTAGAATAAATAGTGGTTCATGGAGGCAATCAGTCCTATAATCCCATTTCTTCTCTGAGACTGAAGTTTCTTTTTTCCTCTGTTGCTCCAGGCAACTGTCCTATCTCTTATATTGGCCGATTGGCATTTGACAAAAGTGCTGAGATAATTCACTAGAGCAAGGATAGTCTTTTCAACTGATAGTTTTAAAACAATTGAACTTTTCCATATGCAGAAAAACAAACCTTTTCCCAAAACTCACACCTTATCCAAATATTAACTCAAAATAGATCATAGATTTAAATACAAATGAATGATGAAAGCTTTAAGAAGGAAACCTAGAATAAGATCTTCATGACTTAGGGTTAAGCAAAGATTTCTAAGGCATGCTAAGAAAGCCATGACCCCTCACTTAAAAAAAGTATAAATTGGACTTTACCAAAATTAGAAGGTTTTGTTCTATGAAAGATACTATTAAGAGAAGGAAAAGACAAACTATAGACTGGAAGAAAATATTTGCAAATCGTATATACAGCAAAGGACTTAGAAATATATAAACAATTCGCACAGCTCAACAGTAAGAAAACAAACAACCCAGTTAAAAAATGAGTGAAAGACTTAAACAGACACTTCACTGAAGAAGACATACAAACAGCAAGTAAGCACATGCAAAGATATTCAACATTTTTAGCCACTGTAATGCAAATTAAAACCTTGATTTGATACCATGACATAGTCTTTACAATGGCTAAAAAAAAAAAAAATGAATTGACACTAACAAGTGCAGACAAGGATGCTTTTGTGCATTGGAACTTTCATATATGAATACTGTAGGTAGGAATATATGCAAAAAAGATATAGTCACTATGGAAAACAATATGTCAGTTTCATATAAAATGAAATATATGACCCTGCAACTGCATTCACAGGTTTTCATCCTACAAAGATAAAAACTTATGTTCACACAAAAACATGTACAGGAATGTTTATAATAGCTTTATTCATAATCACTAAAAAAATGGAACAGTTTAAATGTTCTTCAGTAAGTGAGTGGATAAACACACTGTGGCGTATCCATACAATAGAATACTACTCTACATTAAAAAGGACAAAGAGTTGGTACACAAAAGAACTTACATGAGTATCAAAATGCACTATGGTGAATGAAAGAACTCCATTTCAAAAAGGTTATACGCTGTGTGGTTCTATTTATATGGCATGCTCCAGCGATGGAGAACAGACCAGTGGTTGGAAGGGGTTCATAGGTAGAGAAAATGTATAATTAGAAAGAGATAGTATAAGAGAGTTTTTGAAGTGGTGAAGCTATATTGTTCCGTAATATATACCTGATTATAGTGGTATTTACATGAATGTACTACCAGCAGTTCTACAGGAGAAAGATGAGGCGTTCTGCTCCCATAAAGATTTACAACTTCGGAAACCCTGTGCAGGGTCACTATGAGTTGGAACCGACTCCACGGTACTTAACAACAACAACAACATACATATGCTAACATTTACAGATCTATGTCCACACACTAAGCCAATTTAACTTAATATTCATTAAAAAATAAAAAGAATGGGGGATCGTAAATGAGAAACAAGGTATAAGGAATAAGAAGATTCCCAAATGCTTACAAAATATATCTGTTTGGTTATGTCACCAACACATCAAATTTATTATCGTCAGAATTTCTATAACTTACCTATGATCTTTTAAAAAGTTTTTATTGTGAATTGAGTAGAAGTTTATAGGGCAGATCATCAGTTTTACATTCAACAAATCATACACTTTGTTTCATTACAATGATTAGAATCCCCTTCGTGTACCATCAGTTAACAGTATTTCTCGCTATTCATTTTAGCTCTTTCTTTTTTTTTAAACACTCAGGCATATATAATAATTTACACCACCAAAGGACACATTCTGCAAGTCTGCTGCCTGGCCACCAGCTCTCAATCCCCTTTTTCCATGAATCTAGAGTCCTCAGCTGCTCCCTCTCTCCATGTCCCCATCTCTGCCTCCATCTCTGGTGTCCTTGCTTCTCTGGATAAGCTCTCGCATTCCGCTTGTGCTCTTTTCTCCCTTGATGATCCTAGGGTCCTTTGTTACAGGACTGTAAGGTTAATTACTCCACAGTTTTTGTTACAAAACTTCTACCTTTAAAATTGTGACAGTAGCAATTTGTCATTCTAACAATTACTATTGAATCATAAGAATATTATCCCCCTCTCTTTTTACCAGACCCATCTTGTTGTTGTTGTTGTTAGGTGCCATCGAGTTGGTACTGACCCATAGTGACATTATGCACAGCAGAACGAAACAATGCCTGATCCTGGGCCAACCTCACTATTGTTGCCACGC
>NW_006408603.1:8420059-8443944 GCF_000296735.1 Chrysochloris asiatica
TATAGGGTTTCTGAGGAGCAGCTGGTAAGCCTGAACCACTGACCTTGCAGTTCAAATGGCTTTGCAGTCTGGCACATTAACCCACAGCACCACAGCAGGACTCTTCCATGTGTATAGTCATCTCTTATTCTGTCTAAAGAAGGTATTTGAAATGAACAAATCATTGGTTTTGCAGAATTCTACCATGCGTTCCCCAGCATCATTTCTATCACCAAGGCCATATTTTCCAACTACTGATCCTTCTTCGTTGTTCCCAACCTTTGCATTCCAATCATCAGTAATGATGAATAATCTTGATTGCATGTTTGATCGATTTCAGATTGAAGAAGTTGGTAGAATTCTTCTATTTCATCCTCACTAGCTTTAGTGTTTGGTGCGTAAATTTGAATAATAGTGATATTAACTGGGCTTCACTGTAGGTGCATGGATATTATACTATCACAGACAGCGTTGTACCTCATGCCTGATCTGGATATGTTCTTTTTGACAATGAGTGCAGCACCATTCTTCTTCAATTTGTCATTCTCTGCATAGTAAACCATGTGGTCATCCAATTCAAAATAGCCAATACCAGTCCATTTCATCTCACTAATGCCTAAGATATTGATGTTTATGCATTCCATTTCATTTTTAACAACTTCTGATTTTCCCAGATTCATACTTTGTACATTCCATGTTCTGATTTTCAATGGATGTTTACAGCTGTTTCTGTTCATTTTGATTTGTGCCCCATTAGCAAATGAAGGTCCTGAGGGCTTTTCTCCCACGGGCTTTACTCCATTCATGTCATCAAGGTCAACTCTACTTTGAGGAGACAGTTCTTCCTCAGTCACATTTTGAGTGCCTTCCAACCTGAGGGTCTCATTTTCCGGCACTATGTCTGACAGTGTTTCTCTGCTATTCATAAGGTTTTCAGTGACTAAATATTCAGAAGTAGTTCATCACTCTTTCTTCCTAGTCTGTCCTCATCTGAAGGCTCATCTAAACCTGTCCACCATGGGTGACCCTGCTGGTATTTAAAATACCGGTGGCATAGCTTTCAGAATCATAGCAACTCACAAGCCACCACAGTATGACAAACTGACAGACGAGTGGTGGAATCGAAAAGTAGAACACTATAAAAATCAAGAACATAAGTATTCCATCCAGAACCTTCTGAGGTGAGACATTCCCACTAGAAAGGACAAGCAGACCCACTTGAGTGACAGATAATACATTTTCAAAGAAAGATTAGCAGGAAAAACCCAAAACAAAAATGGTAGTATGATTGCCTACTACAAGAATAAGCAAGTTGTTCGCCAGGAAGCCATCAAGGCAAGCAATCAAGTCCCTTCAGGACAACCCCCTCTCTAAGACTGAAACTCAAAGGGAGTACATAAGCAGGCAGGCAAGCTTGCTGGTGATCACATGATCTACTGATGAGTGGAAGAGGGGGAAAGGCAGCAATGAAGAAATGGGCTGAGTTCAACCACATTCCCTAGACTCCCATTGACCTGGAGATGAGAGAGTGAAGAGGAAGGGCTGGTTGGTCCAAAGTGTGGTGAGACCTGGGGATACCTGAGCCAAATGGATCTTGGTTGAAAGTAGAGAATATCAGAAAGATGTTCACCTGTGTTTTATTGATTATACCAAGGCATTTAACTGCGTGGATGATAACAAATTATGAATAACATTGGGAAGAATAGGAATTCCAGAACACTTACTTGCACTTATGTGGAACCTAAGTCCTGGTGTGGTGCTGCAGGATAATGCAATGGACTGCAAGTTTGGATTGAACTGCAAGGTCGGCAGTTCAAACACCCAGCTGCTCCTCGGAAACTCTAAACAGGGTCGCTAGGAATCAGAACTGAATCGGGCTGCGAACCGCAAGATCAGCAGTTCAAAACTACCAGCTGCTCCGCGGGAGAAAGATGAGACTTTCTGCTCCAGTAAAGATTTACAGCCTCAGAAACCCTGTTCAGGGTCTCTGTGGGTCGGAACTGACTCGACGGCACTTAACAACAACAGCAATGCATAGAAGCAATGCCAAGAGGCAGTCATTCAGCCAGAACAAGGGGATACTCTGTGGTTCAAAATCACATGTGTCAGTGTTGTATCCTTTCACCATACTTATTCAGTCCATAAAGATTTACGTAAAGGTTTACGGCCTTGGAAACCCTGTACAGGGTCTCTCTGAGTCGGAACTGACTCCACGGCACATTACAACAACAACAACATTCATTCCATACACTAAGCAAATAATCCGAGAAGTTGGACTATACAAGCAAGAACATGCCATCTGGATTGGAGAAAGATTACTAATAGCCTGCAATATACAGATGGCACAACCTTCCTGAAAGTGAAGTCTTGAAACATTTACTGATGAAGATCAAAGACGTCAGTCTTCAGTGTGGATTATACTTCCCCATAAGCAAACAAACAAAAAATCTTCACAACTGGACCAATATACAACTGATAAACAGAGAAAATAATGAAGTTGTCAAGCATTTCATTTTACTTGGAGCCACAATCAACACCCATAGAATTAGCAGTCAAGAAATCAAATGACAAATGACAAAAAAAAAAAAAAAAAAAAAATCAAAGAAATTGCATTGGACAAACCTGTTATAAACGATCTTTTTAGAGTGTTGAAAACAAGATGTCACTTTGAAGACAAAGATGCACTTGACTCAAACCATGGTATTTTCAATGACCTCATATGCATGAAAAAGGTAGACAATGAATAAGGGAGACGAAAGAACTGATGCCTTTGAATTATGGTGTTGATGAAGAATACTGAATATACCACGTGAAGAACGAACAAATCTTCTTTGTGAAAAATACAGTCAGAAATGAGAATGGCCAGACTTCATCTCAAGTACTTTGGATATGTTATCAGAAAGGACCAGGACATCATGATTGGTAAAGTAGAAAATCAACAGAAAAAATGAAAACCTTCAACAAGATGGATTGACACAGTGGCTGTAACAATGAGCTCAATTATAACATCAATTGTGAGGGTGGTGTAAGACTGGTTATACCTAGATAGGGTCACTGTCAGTGAAAGCATCTAACAAGAACAACAACATAAATTCTTTATGCAATCAGCTCACTAGGTCTTTTCTTCCTAAGAGAAATTGGTGGGTTTGAATCACAGACCTTTTGGTTAGCAGCCGAGTGCTTAATCATTGCGCCACAGGGCTCTGGCCATGTCTACTGTTGTTGGTGGTAAGTACCGTGGAGTCAGTTCCGACCCATAGTGACCCTGCACAGGGTTTCCGAGGCTGTAAATCTTTACGGGAGCAGAAAGCTTCATCTTTCTCCCACGGAACAGCTGGTAGTTTCGAACTGCCAACCTTGAGGTTAACAGCCCGTTTTGTAACCACTACGTTACTAGAGCTCCTTTGGCCATGTCTATTATGCATCCATAATTTAGTTCCTTCCTGCCCTTCTCCTGGTTCATCACTAGTTGTCAACACTTATGCAATTATTTCCTAATATCTTCCTGACTTAAGAGCTCCTGCTGTGAAGTCAGACCTATCTCAGTTTAAATCTTGGCTCTGCCTCTTACAGCTGTTTGACCTTTTGTTTAACATACTTAACCTTTCTGCACTTCGGGTATCATTTGTGAAGTTAAGATAATAATAATTCCCGCTCACAGGGAGTCTTAAATGCATTAACTAATTCATTTCCTTAATTGAGGCAACGTATGTAAAGGACTTGGCATAGTACTGGACACACAGAAAATACTCATTAACTGTTGACTGCTTCATATGATTATTCTTCATTCTAGTCTATTTTAAGCACTATTGTCAAATTAATTTTCCAATTTTCCCACATTGTGCTCAAAATCTTTTTTTGTCCCTTTTTCTCCTGCTGAATAAAACCCCAAATCCATAGTCAAGAATTCAAATTCTTCTTCATGAGGCTCCATCCTGTCTTTTGAACTTTGTTCACTATTCTCTGTACTCCATACATACCTCTGGCTTCCCCTCCTCTTTAGCTTTGTTCAAACTGTTTCCTCTCCCTGGAATGCCCTTCCTCCTCCCATTTTGTTCAGTAAATATTTGCTGAGTACACAGATTGTGTTCTTTGGAATAGTTAACCTAGGGGCTCCAGTTCTTATTCATGCCATATGGCCCACCTGCAGTGGAGATTCATAGGGTAGATTGTGTTTATTTTCAGCAGGACTCTGTGGTGGATATATATATATAAACTAGGAGATTGTAAAGAACTTACTGCTGCTTCACATTTCTCTCAACCCCTCCTGAATACCACTGCCACATAACATTGATGCAAGGGGTGATCGTCTAAACTCTTATTCAACTAACCTCTCAATGTAGAGCATGTTTATTAGTATGCATTAAAATGCTCTGCAACTTGCTTGGGATTGTGGGGACCAGAGCACATTTAAGGTCATCTAACTGGAGGAGATAAGATGTAAGCATCAATGGCAAGCAGTGCATGGAAATTCAGAATTAGGTTCTCAAATTTGTGATGCTGAAGAGACGGATGAACCTTTGCACTGGGGGTCAAAGAGGCTGCAGCCAGATGAAATGTTTCCACTCCATGCCTGGGGTGCAGCTCCATGTCCTGCACGCTCTGAGAATGTATGGTATGCTAAGTCAAACATCTGATGTGTGCTAAGGAAATGCAAACCAATGAAATTCTCCCTTCATGTGATCATCCAAAACCCAGGGCAACCCTTTAAAGGCAGCTTTCCTAAAACCACTGATAACTTTCTGCTGCTGAAGGCATGGGGTGCAAGTGAGAGCTTTTCCAAGGACTAGCTCCTCATTTTGTCTCTTGTCCACACTCAATGCAGCCTATTTATCTCAGTACAAGCTCAGTTGTTTAAAATGCTAAGGTGTCTTTAATGATAGCAACAAGAACAAAAAGAGCCCAATCAATCGAATTCATGGTGACCCCATATATGTCAGTTTAGAACTGTTCTCCATAGGGTTTTTAGGGGCTGAATTTTTTGGTGGTAGATTCCCACACTTTTCTTCTGAGGCACTTCTGGGTGGATTTGAGTCCCCATTCTTTTTGCTAGCTGCAGGTGCATTTACCATTTACACAATCCAGAGATTTTAAAGCATAGGGAAGTGAAAAGCAAGTCTATATAGCCTAGTGTCATTGTTGTGTACTGTGGGGTGAATTGACCCTATATGATAGAGTAGAACTGCCCCACAGGGTTCCTTCCCCAGGGTGTAATTTTTTATGGGGACAGATTGCCAGGTCTTTTCTCCCATCGAGTGCTGGTGGGTTTGAACTGCTGATCTTATGGTTAGCATTGCACCACCAGGTTGCCTTATGCAGCCTAGTAACTTTACTCATTATTTGTTGCCATCGTTAAGTGCCGTCGAGTTGATTCCAACCCACAGCGACCCTGTATAGCATTTCCAAGGAGCAGCTGGTGAGCTTGTACCACGAACCTTGTAGTTTAAACTACTTTGCAATCTGATGCATTAGCCCACAGTGCCACATTTGGACTTATTATTTAGCTCAGCTTAATTTACATCTGTAGTTAATGTGCTAGACTGCAAGGTCGGTTTGAACCACAAGGTCAGCGGTTCAAGCTCACCAGCTGCTCCTAGGCAACCCTATACAGGATCGCTTTGAGTCAGAACTGACTTGACGGCACTTAACAACAACAACTTACATCGAGGTTTTTGACAAGTTTCTAGTCTAGGTTTTATTCTAGAATATTCTCAGCTCTTGGATTATTCAGAGTAGCCTAAGAATTAAGGCTAGACACATGCTTTGAGATCATGCAGTGGATTTTGTTCAACTGATTACCAGCGACGTGATATTGAAACTTAGAGCAGTTCTGTCAGGCTATTTCTTTGGCAATGCCATCAGAGATTGCATCAGTGGTACCACTAATGTTAACATTTGTTTTAAGGAGTTAGTGAAATGATGTATGTACAGCACCTAACAAAGTAGGTTTGACACTTTGAAATCATTTGATCATATTTGACGGTCATTATCACCTTGATGTGGCACTGTGGGTTAATGCACTGGACTGCAAAGTCGGTTTGAACCACAAGGTCAGCAGTTCAAGCTCACCAGCCACTCCTCAGAAAACCCTATACAGGGTTACTATGAGTCAGAACCTATTTGATGGCACTTAACCAACAACAACAACAGCATCACCATAATGGAGCCATGGTGTGGTGCTATGGGATAAAGCACTGGACTGCAAGATTGGTTTGAACTGCAAGGTTAGCAGTTCAAATCCACCAGCTGCTCCTTGGAAACCTTATTCAGGGTCACTATGAGTCGGAACCATCTCTATAGCACTTAACAACAACAACAACATCACCATAACAAAGTCCCAGTATGGTGCTGTAGGATAAGCACTGGACTGCAAGATCAATTTGAACCGCAAGGTGGTGGTTCAAACCCACCAGCCGCTCCTTGGAAAACCCATACAGTGTTACTTAGGGTATTTAACAACAACAACATCACCGTAACAATGCTTCATTGAAAATACCTTTTTGTTATTCGTTGTAAATAAGCTTTTTAACAATATTAACGATAGCTATACACATGAACCTAACCAGATGGAGTACACAGGAATGAAATTGACTACATCTGTGGGAAGAGACAATGGAGAAGCTCAATATCATCAGTCAAAACAAAACGAGGAGCTAACTGCGGAACAGAGCATCAATCGCTTATATGTAACTTTATGCTGAAGCTGAAGAAAAATTTAAAAAGTCTACAAGAGCCAAAATATGACCTTGAATATTGTTGTTGTCATTGTTAAGTGCCATTGAGTTGATTCCAACCCATAGTGACCCTGTATAGGGTTTCCAAGGAGCAGCTGGTGAGTTTGAACCACCGACCTTGTAGTTCAAACGGCTTTACAGTCTGGTGCATTAACCCACAGTGCCACACCAGGACTTCCTGACCTTGAAGATATCCCCCCTAAATATAGAGACTATCTCAGGAACAGATTTGATGCATTGGACACTAACAACTGAAGACCAGAGGAGTTGTGGGATGACATCAAGAACATCATCCATGAAAAAACAAGAGGTCATTAAAAAGACAGGAAAGAAAGAAAAGGCCAGGATGGGTGTCAGAAGAGACTGTAAATCTTGCTCTTGAATGAAGAGAAGCTAAAGCAAATGGAAGAAATTAGGACGTGAAAGAGCTGAACAAAAAATTTCAAAGGGCAGTTTGAGAAGACAAAGTAAAATATTATATTGAGATGTACAAAGACTTGGAATTAAAAACCAAAAGGGAAGAACAGCTTCAGCATTTCTCAAGCTGAGAGAGTGGAAGAAATTGTAATATTCCTCAGGTTGCAATACTGAAGGATTCTAAGGGTGTCCTGGTGTGGCACTGTCGGTTAATGTGATGGACTGCAAAGTCAGTTTGAACCGTAAGGTCGGCGGTTCAAGCTCACCAGCTGCTCCTTGGAAACCCTATAAGGGTCACTATCGGTTGGAACCAACTCTATGGCACTAAACGACAATGGGCAAAATCTTGAATGACACAGGAAACAGCAAAAGGAGATGGAAGGAATACAAAGAGCCACTGTACCAAAAAGAATCGGTCAATGTTAAACCATTTCAAGAGGTAGCATATGATCAAGAACCAATGGTATTGAAGAAAGAAGTCCAAGTTACACTGAAGGTGTTGGTGAAAAATGAGGCTTCGGGACATGATGGAATACAAATTGAAATGTTTCCACAAACTGTTGCAAACTGTTTATATTGTTGGACATTATGCTTGGTAAAGTGGAGGTTTATCAAAAAAGAGAAAGACCCTCAATGAGATGGTTCGACACAGTGGCAGCAACAGTGGGCTCAAATATAACAATTGTGAGGATGGTACAGGACCAGGAAGTGTTTCATTCTGTTGTGCACAGGGTCGCTATGAATTAGGATCTCTTGAAGACACCTAACAATAACAACTACATGCCATGTCCTGTTCTGGAACTTTCCATGTGTTATTTTCAATCCTAATGATTTTTCAAGGAGCTCTGGTAGCGTAGTGGTTACTAATCGGGCTGCAAACCGCAAGGTCAGCAGTTCGAAACTACCAGCTGCTCTGCGGGAGAAAGATGAGGCGTTCTGCTCCCGGAAACATTTACAGCCTCGGAAACCCTGTTCAGGGTCGCTATGGGTCAGAACCAACTCGACAGCACTTAACAACAACAACAACAATGATTTTTCAGTTACAGCTCAGGAAACTGAAGCTCAGGAAACTAAGGAAAAGTGATTTGTTCAAAGTAAGGGGCAGAGTTGAAATTAAAACCCAGGTCTTCTCTTTCCCAAACATATACTCATTCTAGCCTGTTGCTGTTGAGTTGATTCCCAGTTATGGTGACCCCATGTGTTACAGAGTAGAACTGAGCTTCACAGGGTTTTCTGGGCTGTAATCTTTATGGGAACAGATAACCATGCTTTTCTTTCATGGAGCAACTGGGTGGGCCCAAACTGCCGACCTTTTCATTAGCGACTCAGTGCAAACTATTTGTACCTTTCAGGGACTATGCTTATTCTACTCAATCACATTTTCTCCTCTGGGAAAAGAAGTCTTTCTTTTTGGACACAAATGAGATACTACCTACTCCTTAACTTTTAGATCTTTTCTAAATAATGCCATTCATTTATTCACTCCCCAAATATTTATTGAGTAGTTAGTAGGTGTAAGGAATGTAAAGAGATCTAGGGTGGTACAGACTAGTAACCTAATGGTTGGTGGTTCAATCTTAGCTAGGGGCACTGCTGAAGAAAGGCTTGGCTATCTTTCCATAAAGCTTACAGCCCAGAAAACCCTATGCAACAGTTCTACTCTGTAGCACATGGGATCGCTACGAGTTTTAATTGATTAGGTGGTAATGGGCTTGTTTTGTTTTTGTTTTTAGAGATACAAAGGAGTCCCTGGGTGATGCAAACAGTTACCATGCTCAGCTTCTAACCAAAGGGTTGGTGGTTTGAGGCCACCAAAGGGCCACTGAAAACCTTACAGAGCAAAGTTCTACTCTGACACACACGAGATTATCAAGAGTCAGAACTGACTGGACAGCAACTGTTTTTTCTGCTTTTAGGGATACAGGCATGACTAAGACATCTCATGTTTTTAACACAGTCGTACTATAATGGGGAAGACAGATGCATAAACAGATGATGAGTGGGGAGTCAGTGATGTGAAAAAAGGGCACAGTGGGACCCCAGAGTCTGGGTGGGGCTGGGGGTGGGATGGGAGAGAAATGGTGGTGTCAGAAAAGACTTCCAAAGGAAGTGATTTAAGTACATTCTTTATCCTGTTCTTTACTCATTCCAGAAGCACGTTTTAAAATGACTGCCTGGTGCCAGGAACCAGGCTAAACTCTGAGATTACACAATGGCATTATTGTGGTATTGGCATTATGAGAGAAGGATGCATAAACTACATCCTTAATGATGAGATAGTGAGATGCACAGGAAATGGGGTAATTTTGTAGGGCAAATGTTGCTTCTGAAGATAAGTTTCTTTAAAACATGCTCCCCCTCCCCCACCCTCTACCTCCACCCCCCACCACACCTCCCTGTTCATCCCAGTCTTGCTGGTCTTTTGGCACTTTAAACATATTTGAGGATATCCTACAGACCATGCCAAGTAAAAATAGCACATCTAAGACTACATTTATATTTTACAACATTCTTCAGGGAAAGAAGCTATAATTCAAACCACAATAGCTCAGCATGGGGAGATTTCTCCATAACTAGCGATGTCCGGGTGAAATGAAGACAGTGAAACTTTGGCTGCTGTATCACAAAATCAACTATTAATCATGTTTTAACTGCCTGTTGTTTGAACAGGATTGCCCTCCATGGAGTGGACAACAGTGCAGGACGAAGTCCAGCTCTACACTCCCATGAAAGTTATCCCATAAATCATTTCCTAGACTTAGTGAAACTTGGAGTGATGAAGACTTCACTAAGACATATTCAAAATGAAGAGAAGTTTGTATAAGATAAAGGTGACATTTTACATCAGGGAAAACTGGGTGGCCATTTGGAAAAAACATTAAATTGGACCTATAGTATATGCCTTTACACTAAAATAAAATTCCGACGGATCAGAGATACTGAAACGTGGAAAAATGAATTCCTGGAGGTACCAGAAGAAAATGTAACATTAAAGTAGTAATAGTAAATTTCAGAGTAGGGAAGGGCTGAAGTTATAATTGAAAAGACTGATAAACTCAGTCACATAAAGGTAAAACATCTCTGTATGGCAACAAAAAACTCACCATAAATAAAACAAACTGGAGAAAGGAGGGGAAATATTTAAAACAGCAATAATGATGACTTTATATGCACTCCTTGGAAACCCTATACAGGGTCGTTGAGTCCAGCTTGATGATACCAACTCAATGGCACTTAACAACAACATAAATATGTTATATATACTGAATATTATTCCCTGTAGAATTGCTTAGACTCCAGAATTGCACAGATTCACCTGCCCCTCTAATACCTCACCTCTTGCTCAGTAGAGTGCCCTGGCTGCTGTCCTTGTCGTCTCATCCCTAACAACGCTGCCAGTCTGAGCTTCCACCAAGAGGAAGGTTGGGCTGGGATCAGAGTTGTGTTGCTGCCCAGGTCTGAAAGCTATGACTCCACTTCCCTCATCTGGACTTAGAAGAGGTCCCTAGAGGCTCAAATAGTTTACACTCGACTAGTAATCACCAGCCACTCCTCGGATTGCTATGGGTCCAACAGGCTTGAGGGCACTTAACAACAATAACAAATCTAAAAAGAAGCCCTAGTGGCATAGTGGGTTAAATGTTGGACAGCTAACTCCAAGAGTCAGCAGTTCGAATCTACCAACCACTCCACAGGAAAAAGATGAGGCCTTCTGCTCTCCCAAAGATTTACATCATAAATAAAATCATGATAAATGGAGAAAAGATTGAAGTTGTCAAAGACTTCATTTTGCTTGAATCCACCATCAACATTCATGGAAATAGCAGTCAAGAAATCCAATGACGTATTGCATTCAGTAAATCTGCTGCACAAGACCTCTTTAAAGTGTTGAAGAGCAAAAATGTCAGTTTGAGGACAAAGATGTACCTGACCCAAGTCATGGTATCAATAGCTTCATATGCATGTAGGAGCTCTGGTAGCGTAGTGGTTAAGAAGTGGGCTGCTAACCTCAGGGTCAGCCGTTTGAAACAGTGGCAGCCACAATGGGCTCACGTGTAGCAGCAATTGTGAGTATGGCACAAGACTGGGCAGTGTTTTGTTCTATTGTACATAGGGTCGCTATGGGTTGGAACTGACTCAACGGCACCTAACAACAACAACAAAGATTTACCGTTTTGGAAATCCTATACAGGGTCACTATGAGTTGGAACCAACTCACAGCACACAACAACAATAACAACAACACTAACCTAAAGGTTGGCAGTTTGGACCCACCCAGCGGTACCATGGAAGAAAGGCCTCACAGTCTGCTTCTGTAAAGACGATAGCTAAGAAAGTCCTATGGAGCAGTTCTACTACATAACACATGGGCTCGGCATGTGCCAGAATCAATTCCCCAGCAATGGGTTTGGTTTGGACTCAGATGAAATGCCACACTGCAGGACCAGGGATCTTGCACTTCCCGACTAGCTGTGCTAGGTGATTCAACCAAGCAGTTCAGGGTGATTCATGCCCTGTGGGGGCAAATGTTGACCAATGAGAGACTGTTGTTGTTGTTGTTAAGTGCCGTTGAGTCGGTTCTGACCCATAGCGACCCTGTACAGGGTTTCCGAGGGTGTAAATCTTTACGGGAGTAGAAAGCCTCATCTTTCTCCCGCGGAGCGGCTGGTAGTTTCGAACCGCTGACCTTATGGTTCGCAGCCCGATTCGTAACCACTACGCTACCAAAGCTCCACTTCCCGGCTAGCTGTGCTAGGTGATTCAACCAAGCAGTTCAGGGCGATTCATGCCCTGTGGGGGCAAATGTTGACCTATGAGAGACTGTAGATGGGGGGAATTGGCAGGTTCAACCCACTCTTCCCTATAGTCCCCCTGGCCCTGAATTCTTTTAACTGAACAACTTTGTGATAGCTCATGAAGCTACAACCAACTTGATAATGTGCCACCTGTAATTTCTTGCCCTCCTTCCTGCCTTACTCCTATTTTTCTCTCCACTCTGACTGCCTTGGGCTTACACTCGCCCACTAAAGCATTAAGGACTTCTAATGGCACCGTGATTAAGGTGCTCAGCTGGTCATGGAAAGATTGGTGGTTAAAACCCACTAGTGTCTCTTTGGGAGAAAAATATGACAGTCTGCTTCTGTAAAGATTACAGTCTTGGAAACCCTGACCTATAAGGTTGTTATGACATGGAATAAACTCACCCTTCTGGGGGCAGTTCTGTTCTGTCACATGGGATTGATGTGAGTTGGAATGGTCTGCACCCCCCACATCAAAAGCCCATTTGCATATAAACTTTGCTTTGGGCTTTGTTTTCTAGGGAATCTGAGTCAAGACAATATGTTGTTGTTGTTAAGTGCCATGAAGTCAGTTCCGACTCAGTATAGGGTTTCCGAGGAGCTGCGGGTGAGCTTGAACTGCCAACCTTGCAGTTCAAACAGCTTTGCAGTATGGCGCATTAACCCACAGGTCCACATCAGGACTCCAAGACAGCATGTAAAGAATGATAAAACAATACATAAAAGATTAACTGTCCTATTAAAACAGTGGGCCAATGTGAATAAAGAGCTTACAGAAAAGCAACTATAGATGACGTAAAGATGTGAAAAGATGCTCAACTTTCCTCATAATAAGAGAAATACAAATAAAACCATGGCAAAGGATACTTTTCACTGATCAAATTGACAAAACCTCAAAAATTCGTTAACATTCCATGTCATACAGAGTGTGGAAAATAAGCATTCTCATTGCTTGATATGTATAGTAATATCATCTCTTTGGAGGGTAATTTAGCAACATCTTCAAAAGAAAAGGACAATGTACATACATATTCTTTAGCCCAGCAATTTAACACTTATGCCCCCCACCCCAAGAGACTGGAAATAACATAAATGCCCATCCCCAAGAAACTGGCTCAGTAAATGAAGATACAGCCAAAAGTGGACAATTATGGAACAATTAACAAAGGAAAAAATAATTTTTTAAAAAAGTTACTGATATGTAAAGATCTTCAGTTTATATTAGGTAAAAGAAACAAACAAACAAAACAAAACTAGGTAACAAAATTCAGTACAGAAAGATCTTTTAGTACATCCCTTAATTGGAGGCAGGAGGTGGAAGAAAAATACCCCATCTTTCCCATGTACTAATTTCTGGATTAGAGTATCTTTAGAAGGATCCACAGGAGCTCTGGTAATGTAGTGGTTACAAGTTAGGCTGCTCATCTCAAGGTCAGCAGTTGGAAACGACCAGTGATTCCACAGGAGAAAAATGAGGCTTTCTGCTCCTGTAAAGATGTATAGCCTGGTAAGCCCTATACAGGGCCGCTATGATGGGAACCCACTCCATGGCACTTAAACCACATCCATTTAAAGTGCATAATTCCAGGCATTTTGACAATTGTGTGCAAAAACCAGCACCAGTACCACACAAGAAATATAGAACATTTACTCAGCCCTCAAATATTCTTGCTCTTTGTAGCCTACCCTCTTTTTGACCAGCTCCTGGCAGTTGCTAATCTTCTTTGTGTCATTAGAGGTTAGTTTTCATTTTATATAAATAGAATCATCCATATGTGCTCTCTTCTGTCTGGCTTCTGTGCTCCACATAATGATTTTGAGATTCATTCCTGTGTTATGTGTATCAATGGTTCATTTTTGAACAGTATTCCACTGTATAAATATTCTACAACAATTATCCGTTGATGAATATTTGAGTTGTTTCTAGGTTTGGGATACTATGAATAAAGCTGTTGTGAACACTTGTTTCCTAGGCCTTTAAATGAAAATATGTTTCATTCCTAGGTGATACTTACCTAGGAATGGATTGGCTAAATTTTACGATAGGAGTCAGTTAACTGTTTAGGAAATGCCAGTTTCCCAAAGTGATTATACCTCTTTCACTAGCAGAATATGAGAATCATATTCTGTGGTACACCCTTGCCAATATTTGGGGTTATTGGACCTTTACATTTTTTAATTGTCAAGGATTTCGTTTTACTTGGATCCACAATCAACACGCGATAGTCAAGAACTCAAATGATATATTGCATTGGGCAAATCTGCTGCAAAAGATTCTTTAAATTGTTAAACAGCAAAGAGGTCACTTTGAGGACTAACACGTTCCTGACCTAAGTCATGGTATTCTCAACCACCTCGTATGCTTGCAAAAATTGAACAATGAATAAAGAAGACCGGAGAAGAATTTATGCATTTGAATTATAGTGTTGGTGAAGAATATTAAATATACCATGGCTTCCAACACAAACAAATCTGTCTTGGAAGAGGTACAGCTAGAATATTCCTTAAAAGTGAGGCTGGCAAGACTTCATCTCAAGTACTTTGGACATGTTAACAGGAGGGCCCAGGCACTAGAAAAAGACATCATGTTTTATAAAGTCAAGGGTCAGCAAAAAAAAAAAAAAAAAAAGAGGATGACTCTTAAGGGGATGGATTGACAATGGGTACCAGCAGAATAAAAACCTGGTTTCTTTGACCACAACCAGGGACAAAGAAGTCTAAAAAGCAGAAACCCCTTTGCTGTTGTTGCTGTTAGGGGCCATCAAGTCGATTCTGACTCATAGTGACCCTAGGCACAACAGAACGAAACATACCCAGTCCTGCGCCATCCTCACAATTATAGTTACGTTTGAGCTCATTGTTGTTTTCACTGTGTCAATCTATCTCGTTGGGAACAACCTGTAGACGAAAGTGATCCATTAGGGCATTGCCCAAAGGTAAAGTTCATGAATCAAAGAAAAACAAAACAAAACAATAATAAGATATTTAATAAAGTTTAAATTGTAATTCTACCATTTACTAGATGTAAAACATTGCACCTTTCTGAACCTCAAAGTCTTCAAAATGAAGATAGTAATACCTACTTCACAGACTTATTATTTCACATAAATGAGACATTGAAGGCAAAAAAAATATGCCAGGCACTCAAATATCTGCCAAGTCCAATCTAAAAATCTAGAATTTCAGACTGCCAAACTATTAACACAAAGGTTGATGCTTTTGTTTCTCTATAGAAACAAGTTTAAGAAAACAAGAAAGTCAACAATGAAGCAATAGAGATAAATATAAGGGGCAATGAAAGATTTATTATTTATGTGAAATGCCAAGGAAATAAACTTCCTTTGGAGAAGAGGAGAAAAATGGTTAAAAAATATAACCTTAGTTGGAAATGTAACTGTAGACATTTTGTAGCAAAAGGAGGGGAGTGGTTGGCTTTGCAGTCCTGGAGCGGAGGTCCCTGGGACTATTAAGGGAGAAGATGAGAGTGCAGGACCCAGCCCAGAGAAGCTGTGACGCCAGAGATGGAGGCAGAAACAATGACGTGGAGAGATGGAGCAGCTGGGAACCCTAGACACAGAAAGGGAGAGGGGCTGTGTGCTGACTACCGGGGGCAGGCCTGCAGGGTATACTATTTGGTTGGTTGATGTTGCATGGAGGGGATTATAACCATGGCAATGAAACGATATACGATAGGATGAATGTAAAGCTAATGTTCTCCTATGTAAACTATCACATAATTCACAATAAAACATTAAAAATGTATATATACATAACTTTATAAAATAAATATAAACACTTTTTGTTGTTGTTAAGTGCCGTCGAGTCGGTTCCGACCCCTAGCGACCCTGTACAGGGTTTCCGAGGCTGTAAATCTTTACGGGAGCAGAAAGCCTTGTCTTTCTCCCGCGGAACAGCTGGTAGTTTCGAACTGCTGACCTTGAGGTTCGCAGCCCGATTCGTAACCACTACGCTACCAGAGATCCTTTACCTATAAGAAAAGTAATTCAAGCCAAAATATTTTTAAAAAGAAACCGAAATAATGGTAGTATTTCAAGTTCTCTAAGGAATGTGTAAAGAATTGTGGTATCAAATAAAGTAGATTTTACAGTATTGAATATATGGGTGAAAGCCTGACAAGCCTCAAGGTTGGGGTTCTAAATAGCATAAATAAAATAAAACCCATTACTCTTGAGTTAATTCCCTCTCATAGCGACATCATAGTTTCCAAGCCTGCAGTCTTTATGGAAGCTGACTGCCACATCTTTCTCAGTTGGTGGGTTCATACTTTTCAGTTAGCAGCTGAGCACGTAACCTCTGTATCATCAGGGATCCCATAATATAACAATAAAGATGATACAATTTTGACAAAAATTAAAGGAAAATAAAAATATAATTGTATTTGCCTTTCTTGGGACTTCATTAGCTTGTTTGTTTTCATATTTATAGGAGATAAACTGGGGAGAAATGAAGCCATGAACGAAAAACAAACAGCAATTTTTATGAATATAATCGTGTTTTTCACAGTTACTGAAAATGCAGTAAATAAAATTTAATATTTGTTCCTTATTAAAACTTTGAAATAAGATGTGGACATTTTCACTCTCACATGAGCAGAACCATGTACTTAATCTGAAGAACCAATGCCGCACTTCCTGAAGATGAATGAGACAGTCCCTCTCCTTGAAAGTAGGAGAATGTGATTTACTCATTACTACTTTTTCAAAATGGTATAAGAAATGCTGGTAATAACTATTTGGGAAAGACATCAAAATATAAGAATATAAAAACATTACTTTTTATAGCTGACATGATTATATACCTGAAAGTTCCAAGAAAAGCAACCCTAAATTACTAAAAATAATAAATGAATCCAGCAAAGATGTGGGCCAAGGAAACCCACACAGAACAATTGTATTCCTATCTGCCAGTGAAATAGAGCTGCATACTAGTAAAAAAAAAAATTTTAAGAGAAAGATTTTATTCATAATCATGAACCAAAAATAAATTTACTCGAGTATTTTCTTTGAGCTACAGATTTATTCCAAGAAAATTATTAAAAACCATAATGGGAAAAATGAAAGACTATATGTACAAATGGAGAGAGATATAAAATCCTCGCTGGAAAACCAAAACCTAATAAATGTGACAGTGTTTTCAAAGTTAATATATTTTAAGGCAATGCTAAACATTTTTTAAAAAAGAAAAACAGAAACACAGCTGCCCTCCAGTTGATTCCAACTTATGGTGGCCCTGAGTGGTAAAAATGGTTAATGTACTTTGGTCAAAAGGTTGGTGGTTCGAGTTTACCCAGAGTTGCCATGCCTTAGAAAAAAGGAGCTCTGGTAGGGTAGTGGTTACGAATCGGGCTGCTAACCTCAAGGTCGGCAGTTCGAAACTACCAGCGGTTCCGCGGGAGAAAGATGAAGCGTTCTGCTCACGTAAAGATTTACAGCCTCAGAAACCCTGGGCAGGGTCACTGTGAGTAGGATCCTACTCCATGGTACTTAACAACAACAAATCTACTTCTAAAAATCCAGTCATCGAAGAGCCTACGGAGGACAGTTATAGTTTGCCATTCTTGGGGCCTCCATGAATGCTAACGTAAGACCTTACAAAATACTTAGAGAAACTGAATAATCTTAGGGAATAACTGGGAAAAGTAGAGAAATATTAGGATATTCATACAGCATTTAAAAATGTATTGTTACTGTTGTTGTTATATGTTATGAAGTCGGTTCCAACTCATAGGGACCCTGTACAGGGTTTCCGTGGCTGTAAATCTTTACGGGAGCAGAAAGCCTCATCTTTCTCCCGCGGAACAGCTGGTAGTAATGAATACATTATTAAAACAATATGTTCTTCTTTCACCCAAGATGCAAACAATTCTTGTCTCTCCAAACAATGAACTATTAAAAAAAATTAATGAACATCCCCAGTGGGATGTTTAGTTACATTTCAATTGTATTGGGACTAATTTAAAATTCCAAACCTGTTCCTCCCACAGTCGCCTTGGTCTCAGTGAATAGCACCATCATCCACTGGTGCTCTGACTGAAATCCACAGTCATTCTTCATCTTCTTTCTTTCACTCCCTATATCTAAGATGTCCACAAATCCTGTCTACCTTCAAGACATATTTAGAACCTACGGCTTCTCACTGCTGTACTCTCACTGAAAGACCTAAGGGAGTCAGGAGGCTCCTACAGATCTGCCTGTTTCCAACGTCTCTCTCCTATAGTCTTTCTTAGCACTCCAGGCAGAGACCCTGTGAAGTTAGGTGAGAGATCATGGCTTTCCTTCCCTCAAAACCATCTGAAGGCATCCTGTCTCACGCTGGGTAAACTCACAACCTTGCTCTACAAGATCTGGCCCATCCCCACTTTCCTGTCTGACTCCCTTTCTCTAACAGCTGTCCCTCCCTCACTCCGTTAGAGCCTGCCTGGTCCGTTGCCATGCTTTGAATATATTAGGCACCTTTCAGATCAAAGCTTTTACATGCATTGTTCTCTCCAGCTGGAACCTTCTTTCTCCTGGATATTTGTAAGCTCCTTCCTTTCCTTCCTGTTCTTCTTAAATGCTCCATGTACAATTCCAACTTTTCACTCCCACTCTCTAGGCACCCTGGTGATGTTGTGGGTTAAACACTGGCCTGCTAACTGCAAGGTCAGCAATTTGAACCCACCAGCCGCTCCTTGGGAGAAAGATGAGGCTGTCTGCTCCCACAAGGATTTGGAAATCCGGAGAAGCAGTTATACTCTTTCCCATAGGGTCACGGTGAGATGGAATTGACTTGGTGGCAGTGTTTTTTCCCAGGTTCCCTATCACCCTTCCCTACCTGACTTATTTATTCATCCATCTATCATCTGTTTTTAAAATTATCTCTCCACACTAGAATGTTAGCTCCATGGGCACAGAGATATTGTTCACAACTATATCCTCAGTACCTAGAATAAGTATATGTTGAGTGAGTAAATGAATGAATGAATGTAATAGAGCAGAAATTCTTCTAGCAGTGCTATCCTATTTTATGACTAAATTTCCCACAAAGTAGAAGCAACACAGCAATGCAGAAAGGTATCACTGCTTTCTAGTTTTTTGGGCAATGGAAAAGACAGAAAGGAAAGTAATTATCTAAGAGCAATATATCACATCCTATGGATAATAAATTTAGAATAATTAGAGTAAAATACACACTAATATTTTTTTAATTGGGGGAAAAATGACATAGCTGTCTTATGTTTGAATGGGCCATACATTTCTTACTACTGAAGAAATAAAGACTATTAGTATCCCACATAAATGAGACATTGAAGGTAAAAAAATATGCCAGGCACTCAAATATCTGCCAAGTCCAATCTAAAAATCTAGAAGTGAAAAAATATGGATATATAAAGATTATTCTAAAACTTATATACAGATTTATACATAGGTTTTATATCACTGTTGTTGTAAAGTGCTGTTGAATTGGTTTCCAATTCATAGTGGTCCTATATAGGGTTCCCAAGGAGTGGCTGGTGACTTTGAACCACCTACCTTGTGGTTCAAACTGACCCTCCAGTCCAGTGCTTTATACCACAGTGCCACACCAGGACTCCAAATTTTATATAGGAATATAAAATAAAGAAAATTTTATATATGAATATATAAAAATACATCTATAAAATTTAAGATAATTGAAAAACAATTATTCCAAAAGAGAAAAAAACTGAAACAAATATTTAGTTTAATGTCTGGATTCTTCCTTGTATGTTGCCAAAGGAGACAACTAGTTTGCTCCCAAATAAAAAGAGAGAAAAAGCACCATGTAGAAAAATCTACAGCCTTTAAAGCAATAAAGAGAAACATTTTTTAACAACTTCAAGCTATCGTTTAAGAATGATTAAGCTAGCAAAAGTAAATAAAAAATGTTAAATCCCATGTTAAGGGAACTGTAGGGAAACATGTTGGCTGATGACAGTATGAACTGGTGCAATAATGTAAATAATAAAATTATACATACCAAAGGTTATAAAAAATGTCCATATCTTCTGGGCTACAAGCACATCTCAGAGATATTGCAGGTTTGGTTCCAGACCACTGCAATAAAGTGACTGTTGCAATAAAACAAGTCCCATGAATTTTTAAAATTCCCAATGCATATAAAAGTCATGTCTATACTATACTGTCATCTATTAAGTGTGCCATAGCATTGTGAAAAAGTCTGAAATATTGTGAGAATTACCAAAACGTGAGGGAGGCACAAAGTGAACACATACTGTGGGGAAAATGGCTCCTATAGACTTGCACAGAGTTGTTACAAACCTTCAATTAGTAAAGAATGCAGTATCCGTGAAGTACAATAAAGCAAAGCACAATACAACGAATTATTTAGAAAACTTATCTACAAGGAAGCAAACTGAAAGAGAACAAAAAACAATCTGCAAGAAAAGTAAGACATTGGAAACAACCCAAGTGCCAAGTAATAGGGGAATTTCTAAACTATCTTATTAACAAACTGGACCATTAAAAATGACAATGTGGAGACTCATTTTTAGGATATAGGAATGTGAATGGCAATACAGAAGAACTGTCATCTGAGCTATGGAGCTTGTGATCCTTCCACAACCAAGTCAAGAGGTCACTTTGGGATCGGAAGTCTAATCTTTGGGAGAATGCACTGTCCAGTGCTGGTTGTACCAAATGAAGAACCACCTTATACGTACACGATGATGCAAAATCTCCAGGCAGCAAAGTTAAGAAATTACTTGGTGAAGTTTGAGGCTGAAAGTTAGGACTTAGTGGTTACGAGTTGGGCTGCCAACCTCAAGGTCAGCAGTTCGAAACTATCAGTGGTTCCATGGTAGAAAGATAAGGCGTTCTGCTCCCATAAAGATTTACAGCCTCGGAAACCCGGTGCAGGGTCGCTATGAGTTGGAACCGACTCTACGGCACATAACAACAACTTGACCGCAAGTTCTGTTTGAACCTTAAAGTTTGTGGTTCAAATTCACCAGCAGCTCCTTCGAAACCTGATACAGTGTTGCTGTAAGTTGGAACTGACTTGACAGCACTAAATACCAGCAACAACATAGTGCTATTATAGAGACCCTCCTCAGTGGTGCAAACGGTACAGTTCTTGGCTACTACTATAACATGCCAGTTTGAATCCACCCAGAGTTGCCCCTCAGAAGAAAGGCCTGACGATCGCTTCTGAAAGATCAGTCATGAAAATCCTATGGAGTGCAGTTCTACTCTGCAACACAAGGGGTCACTATGAGTTGTAATAGATTTGATGGCAACTTTTTTTTCTTTTGGTTTATGTAGCGTAGTGGTTACGACTCGGGCTGTGAACCTCAAGGTCAGCAGTTCGAAACTACCAGCTGCTCCGCGGGAGAAAGATGAGGCTTTCTACTCCCGTAAAGATTTACACCCTCGGAAGCCCTGTACAGGGTCGCTATGAGTCGGTTCCGACTCCACGGCACATAACAACAACAAACAACATGTTACTATTAACTCAGTTTTATGGTGATACTAATCCTGAAGTCAATAGAAATCTTCCTGGAAGAGGAGAATTGGCTTGGCAGGCAGAACTGAAAGTTCCAGAGCCTGAGTCCAGTTCTCCCCAGACACTGCCACCCACTGAGGCAGAAGCAATAAACCATTTCAGAGGCCCCATGCTACTTGAAGTGAGCAAGTTCTCAGGGCATCCTGGGCCAGAGAGGTGCCCTCAGAGGTTACAGGGGTGGCAGGCTTTGGATATGGAAAAATGTCAGCATAAAAGTCCAACATAAAAGAGTTGTGTGTGAACCCAGAGGTCTCTGTTTATGAGGCAGGCTACATGGCAAGGTGGAGAACAGCTGCCATTTATAAATCTAATTTATAATTCAACAAACAGGAAGTTGAGATGTTTGCCCAAGTGTGTGCCAGACTGCCTGAATTTGAATTCTGACTCCAGCACTTATTAGCTATGTGACTTTGGGCAAGTCACATATGCTTGTTGTTGACCGAGTTTCCTCCTGGGTAAAATGTGGGATAATAAATAATAATACTGACATCATAGGGTCTGTGTAAGGATTAGAGGCAATCATGCAAACAAAGCTTCTACATTGAAATGCTTATTAACTGTTAGCTCTTATCATTGTTATGGACTCAGGGTCTTGGAGAATATAAAAGGGCTGGCTGGGTCAGCTTAGAGCATCTCAAGAATCTGTAGCTGGGAGTTACTAAAACATCAGGAATTTATAGCTGAGAGTTTCACTCAGACTCATCTTTTTGTTGATGATGTTAATTTGAGCCCATTTCTGCTGCCACTGTACCAATTCATCTCTGTGGGAGACTTCCTCTTTTTTGCTGACCCTCCACTTAACCTAACATGATGATGTCCTTCTCCAGGGACTGATACCTCCTGATAATATATCTGAAATGTTGTTGTTGTTGTTGTTGTTGTTAAGTGCCATCGAGTCGGGTCCGACCCATAGCGACCCTGTACAGGGTTTCCGAGGGTGTAAATCTTTACGGGAGTAGAAAGCCTCATCTTTCTCCCGAGGAGCGGCTGGTAGTTTTGAACCGCTGACCTTAAGGTTCACAGCCCGATTCGTAACCACTACGCTACCAGAGCTGAGAGACAAAGTCTCACCATCCTGTCTTCTAAGGAGCATTCTGGCTATACTTCTTCCAACACAGATTGGTTTGTTCTAGCAGTCCATGGTACTTTTAATATTCTTCTATATCACCATAACTCAAATGCATCAAGTCTTCCTTATTCACTGTCCAACTTTTACATGCATTGAAGCTATTGAAAATACCATGGATTGGATCAGGCACACCTTAGACCTCAAACTGGCATCTTTGCTCTTCAACACTTGAAAGAGGTCTTGTGCAGCAGACTTGCCCAATGCAGGATGTTGTTTGATTTCTTGACTGCTGCTGCCTTGAGCATTGCTATAGATCCAAGCAAAATGAAGTCTTTGACAATGTCAATCTTTTCTCCATTTATCATGGTGAAGAATTTAGTTGGTTCAGTGGTGAGGATTTTTGTTTTCTTTCCACTGAGGTGCAAACCATACAGAGGGCTGTGGTCTTTGATCTTCATCAGTAAGTATTTTAAGTCCTCTTTGTTTTCAGCAAGCAAGGTTGCATCATCTGCAAATCATCGGTTGTTAATGAGTCTTCTTCAACCTTGCTGCAACGTTCTTCTTCATATAATCCAGTTGCTCAGATTATTTGTTCATTGTACAGATTGAATAAATATGGTGAAATAATACAACCCTGGCACACACCTTTCCTGATTTTAAACTATTCAGTATCCCCTTTTTCTGTTAAAAGGACTGCCTCTTGGTGTACGTACAGGTTCCTCATGAGCACAATTAAGTGTTCTGGCATATTCATACTCTTCAATGCTGTCCCAGCCTGTCATGATCCACATAGTTGAAAACCCTTTGCATAGTAAAAATACACACACATACACAGGTAAACATCTTTCTGGTATTCTCTGCTTTTAGCCAAGATCCATCTGATGTCAGCAATGATATCCCTCATTCCAAGTCCTCATCTGACTCCAGCTTGAGCCTCTGGAAGTTCAATGTCAATGTACTATTGCAACTATTTATAAATTATTTTGAGCAAAATTTTACTTGCATGTGATATTAATAATATTGTGTGATGATTTCTGCATTCCGTTGGGTCAACTGTCTTTCGAATTGGCACAAATGTGAATTTCTTCCAATGATTGGCCATGTAGCTGTCTTCCAAATCTCTTGGTATAGATGAGTGAGTGCCTTCAGTGCTGACTCGGTTTATTGAAAGACTTCAATTTGTATTCCATCAATTCCCAGAGCCTTGTTCTTTGCCAGTGCCTTCAGTGTACCTTGGACTTTTTCCTTCAGTACCATTGGTTATTGATCAATGCTAGCTCTTGAAATGGTTGAACATCGTCTATTTCTTTTTGGTACAGTGACTCTGTATATTCCTTCCATTTT
>NW_006408603.1:8444269-8447040 GCF_000296735.1 Chrysochloris asiatica
TCAGAGCCTATGGTTTGGACGGTCTGCAATGCTTGGTCCCACAGGGACTTGGACTCCTGACCGGGTCTGCACGGTCTGCATCAGATTCCCCCTTATTTATTATTTGTTTAAGGGACGCTGCCTGTCTTAGGCGGTCAGTGCGAATTCCTCTGTCTTACCTGTCATCGAAACTCGTTGCAGCATGGCAATGGCTCTGTCTTAGGTTGCTGAGGTTCCACGTGATCCTTACCCGTCTCTGGCCTCACGTCCAACATAAGCAGCTGCCATCCAAAGAAGGCAGGGAGGGAGGAGACCGGCTGAGGACCCCATACGAAAGACATTGCCAGCCCACCACCTGCTCTAAGGTGACCAAGCAGGCCTTCCATTTTCTTTTGATGCTTTCTGCATCAGTCAATATTTTGCCCAGAGAATCCTTTACTATGGCAAGTTAAGGCTTGAATTTTTTGTTCAGTTTCTTCAGTTGAGAAATGCTGAGTGTGTATTTTCCCTTTGGTTTTCTAACTTGTCTTTTCCCATTTCATTATAATATTTGACTTTGTCTTCGCTGTTTAACTCTTTTACTTCTTCATTTCTTATATTTACTTCAGAATCTATACACTGGAGAGCAAGTTTTAGAGTCTCTTCTGACATCCATTTTGGTATTTTCCTTCTTTCTTATCTTCTTAATGACCTTTCACTTTTTTCCCCTGTATGATGTTTTTCATGCCATCTCAACTCTTATGGCCTTCAGTCATTAGTGTCTATTTCATAAAATCTGTTCTTGAGATGATCTGTGAATTCAGGTGGATATGTTCAAGGCCATATTATAGCTCTTGAGGACTTCTTTGAATATTCTTCAGCTTCACCTTGAACTTGCATATGAGCAATTGATGGTCTGTTCCACAGTCTGCCCCTGGCCTTGTTTTAGCTGATGGCATTGAGCTTTTCTTACAGTTCCTTCCCACAGATGTAGTCAATTTGATTTCTATGTATTTCATCTGGTGAGGTCCATGTGTATAGTCATCTCTTTATGTTGTTTAAATAAAATATTTGCAATGAACAAATCATTGGTCTTGCAAAATTCTATCATGTGATCTCCAGCATTGTTTTCCTCACCAAGGCTATATTTTCCAACTACTGATCCTTCCTCTTTGATTCCAGATTTTGCATTCAATCATCGGTAATATAAAATGCATTTTGATTACATGTTTGATCAATTTCAGACTGAAGAAGTTGGTAGAATTCTTCAGTTCCATCATTATTGGCTTTAGGGGTTGATGCATACACTTGAATAACGGTGGTATTAGCTGGTTTCCCTTGTAGGCATAGAGATAGTATCCTATCACAGACAGCATTATACTTCAAGACAGATCTTGAAATGGTCTTTCTGATGATGAATTGATGCCATTCCCCTTCAATTTGACATGCCCAGCATAGTAAATCATGTGATTGTCAGATTCAAAATGATCAGTACCAGTCCATTTCACTTCACTAATGCCTAGGATATTGATGTTTATGCATTCCATTTCATTTTTGACCATTTCCAGTTTTCCTAGATTCATATTTTGTACATTCCATGTTCCAATTATTAATGGATATTTACAGCTGTTTCTCCTCATTTTGAGTTGTGGCCCATCAGCAAATGAAAGTCCTGAAAGCTTTATTCCATTTGGTCAACTTTATTTTGAGGATGCATCTCTTTTCCAGTTGTATTTTGAGTGCTTTCCAAACTGAGTGACTCTGTATCTGACAATATTCTGGTGCTATTCATTATGCTTCACCATTCAATATTCTGGTGATTTCTGAAGACGTTCATAAGGTTTTCAAAGGCTAAGCATTAAAAACTAGTCTGCTTCTCTTTCTTCCTAGGTTGTCTTAGTCTGAAAGCTCAGCTCAAATCTGTCCACCATGGATGCACCCTGCTGTATTTAAAATATTGGTGGCATAGCTTCCAGTATCATTGCTGTTGTTGTTAGATGCCATCGAGTCAGTACCGACCCATAGCGACCTTATGCACAGCAGAATGAAACACTGCCCGATCCTGGACCAACCTCATACTGTTGCCACGCTTGAGTCCATCAATGCTGCCACTTGGCCAATCCAACTTGTTGGGGGTGGTCTTCCTCTTTCTCTCTGACCCCCCCATCTTACCAAACATGATATCATTCTCCAGCGACTGGTTCCTTCTGACAATATGTCTGAAGTATGAGAGACGAAGTTTGGCCATCTTGACCTCCAAGGAGCACTCTGGCTGCACTTCTTCCAAAACAGATCTATTGGTTGTTTTGGCAGCCCATGGCACTTTCAATATTCTCCTCCAACACCATCCAGCTTCCACATGCATATGAGGTTATTGAAAATAGCATGACTTGGGTCAGGCACACCTTAGTTCTCAAGCTGACATATTTGCTCTTCAACACTTTAAAAAGATCTTGTGCAGCAGATTTGCCTAATGCAATACATCATTTGGTTTCTTGACTGCTGCTTCCGTGAGTGTTGATAGTTGATCCAAGAAGAATGAAATCCAGAGAATGCCAGAAAGATGTTTACCTGTGTTTTATTGACTACGCAAAGACTTTTGATTGTGTGGATCATGACAAGCTATGGACAACATTGCGAAGTATAAGTATTCTGGAACACTTAATTGTGCTCATGAGGAATCTGTACCTGGACAAAGAAGCAGTTGTTCGAACAGAATATGGGAACACTGAATGGTTTAAAATTAGGAAAGATGTGCGACAAGGTTGTATTCTTTCACCGTATTAATTCAACCTGTATGGTGAGCAAATAAT
>NW_006408603.1:8447542-8463129 GCF_000296735.1 Chrysochloris asiatica
GTCTGGAGGGACCAGTCACTGGAGAAGGATATAATGTTTGGTAAGGTGGAGGGTCAGAGAAAAAGAGGAAGACCCCCAATGAGCTGGATTGGCCAAGTGGCAGCATCGATGGACTCAAGTGTGGCAACAGTAGTGAGGTTGGCCCAGGATTGGGCAGTTCTGCTGTACATAAGGTCGCTATGGGTCGATACTGACTTGATGGCACCTAACAACCACAACAACAACCACAACAACAATGTTTAAGTTGATAATTTTGTATGGCCAGTAAATGGTGCTATAAATTTTGGCAAAAAAAAAAAAAGTTTCCCACCCTTGTTGTTGTTGTTAAGTGTCATAGGTCATACAAAGTCATTCACTGAGCAACCATTTTCTTAGCATCTGCTCTGAACCACTTTTTGGTTTGGGTTTTATGGGAGCATGTTTTTGCTTTCTGTTCATACAACAAATTGGTGGTGGTTGTGTGCCATGAGTTGGTTCTGACTCATAATGACTCTATATAGGGTCTCTGAGGAGCCCTGGTATGGCGCTGTATGATAAACACTGGACTAAAAGGTCTTTGTATGCCAATCTGTTGTTTTGCTGAAAGGTGAATTTAGGGGATAGTTTCAGTTTGAGGTTTAAAGAGTTTCTCAGCGAGATACTTAACTGTGTAAATTACAAAGATTTACTTTACCCAGATGATGTGAAGATCAAGTGATAAAATATCTGCCAAATTACTTTGTAACCTGTAAAGCATTTAGAAAAGAAAGGAGTTATTATTATTGTCGTTGTTGTTCAATGCCATCAAGGCAGTTCCAATACATAGGGATCCTGTATAAGGTTTGCAAAGAGCAGCTGGTTGGTTTGAAGTGCCAGTCTTGCAGTTATCAGTCCAGTGTATATCCTACAGCCCCCAAACAATTTCAGGGCATATGAGAAAGAGGTAAATAGTTAAAAAGAGATTCAGATGAGTGACAGGAAGAGGGGATACTCTCAGTCAAGGGTCTTAGGAAAACTTGCGTTAGCAGGCTATGGTGGGACACGAAGGAACATCTCAGGGCCAGAGAGAATCTGAGGAAGAACATGACAACATGTGGGCATTAGTGGCTTCTGATGAGGTTAAGTGATACATTGGGCCTCAGTCGTGAAATGGTTAGTTGCTGCCTTTGTAGGTAATCTTGAGCCTCTGGATGATGTGAAGGAAGGATTGGCTGGTTGGTTGGTAATGTGCTGTGGAGTCGGTTCCGACTCATAGTGACCCAGTATACAGTTTCCAAGGTTATAAATCTTTACCAGAGCAGAAAGCCTCATCTTTCTTCCGTGGGACTGTTGGTAGTTTTGAACTACTGACTTTGAGGTTAGCCGCCCAACTCATAACCACTAAGCTACCAGAGCTCCTTAAAGGAAGAATTAAGGAGAAAGTTTCACCCAGTCCATAACAAACCCATATGTGTAGAGTTTTCAAATTTGTGACGTTTCAGAAGCATCTCTGGCATCACTGGGTGGGACTGGACCACCAAACTGTCAGCTAGTTGTTGTTGAGTGCTGTCAAGTCAATTCTGACCTATAGCGACCCTGTGTAGGGTTTCCAAGGAGCAGCTGGTGAGTTTGAACCACCGATCTTGCAGTTCAAACGGCTTTGCAGTCTGGCGCATTAACCCACAGCACCACACCAGGATTGCTTGTCAGCTATTTGCTGTTAGATGCCATCAAGTAGGTACTGACTCATAGTGACCTTATGCACAGCAGAACAAAACACTGCCCAATCCTGGGCCAACCTCACTACTGTTGCCACACTTGAGTCCATCGATGCTGTCACTTGGCCAATCTAGCTCGTTGGGGGTCTTCCTCTTTTTCTCTGACCCTCCACCTTACCAAACATGGTATTTTTCTCCAGTGACTGGTCCCTCCCGACAATATGTCCAAAGTATGAGAGACGAAGTTTGGCCATCTTGGCCTCCAAGGAGCACTCTGGCTGCACTTCTTCCAACACAGATCTATTGGTTGTTTTGGCAGCCCATGGCACCTTCAATATTCTCCTCCAACACCATAACTCCACAGCATTACATCTTCTATGGTCTTCTTTATTCACTGTCCGGCTTTCGCATGCATATGAGGTTATTGAAAATACCAAGGCTTGGGTCAGCTGGTGGTGGTGGCTGTGTGCCGTAGAGTCGGTTCCAACTCATAGCGACCCTGTACAGGGTTTCTGAGGCTGTAAATCTTTACGGGAGCAGAACACCTCATCTTTCTCTCGCGGAACAGCTGGTAGTTTCGAACTACTGACCTTAAGGTTCATAACCCGATTCGTAACCACTACGCTACCAGAGTGGGTCAGCAAGTAGTGAGCTCTTATTCATTTGGGCCACACGGGGTTGCTATGAGTCAGAACTGACTCCATGTCAAGTAGCAAAAATAACAATAACTAACCCTGTCTGGCACTTCATAGGTCCAAGTCCCAGTCTTTGTTGTTAAGTGCCACTGAGTCAGTACTGACTCATAGTGACCCTGTGTAGGGTTTCCAAGGAGCAACTGGTGAGTTTGAACCACTGATCTGTGGTTCAAACCAACCTTGCAGTCCAGTGCTTTATCCCACAGCACTATACCAGGACTCCAGTATTTCCATAAATTCTTCTTACTCCTCAGATTATTCTTTTGAATTCCCTGCATCCATCACCTTTGGAAAAGTTGCCCAGGCCATTGCTTAGGTATCTAAGGCTCAACCTAAGTTTTCTGTCTTCTAACAGTGTTCATTTCATCAATGTCAGTGCTATCTCAGCACAAGGCAAATAGTTAAGAAATGGATGTATGCTGCAAATTACTGTATTTACCAGGGCTTCTTACTGATTCATTCCAGTTTGATCTACTGCTGAGAATTTACATTTCCATTTTAGGTATTCTGAATCAGAATTTACAGTTTAACAGGAGTCCTGGTGTGGCCCTGTGGGTTAATGCACCAGACTGCAATGCCATTTGAACTGCAAGGTCAATGGTTCAAGCTCACTAGCCACTCATCGGAAACTCGATATAGGGTTGGTATGGGTCAGAACCAACTCGACAGCACTTAACAACAACAAGAAGTATTCTCAGATGATTCTTCTTTTGTTAAATTGTAGATTCTGGCTCTGTATATTTGATTTTGAGGTTGGAACAGAATGAACCAGTTTGAAACTGTTTTTCACAGAATACCGTATGACGCAGCACATCCTGGAGGTGTGATTCTGCAAAACTTTTGTCTCTTTTGGCTTTTGTACAGTGATACAAACTTTGCAAGCATATTTCCAGGTTCCTGTGTGTCATTTGAAGGAGTGCTGTAGGAGTAGCACTGGATTACTAACCACAAAGGTGGCAGTTCAAACCCACCAGCTGCTCTGAGGGAAAAAGATGAGGCTTTCTGTTCCTATAAAGATTTGCAGACTCAGGGTTGCTGTGAGTTGGAATTGACTCGATGGCAATGGTTTGGTTAGGGTTTGGATGTGTTATTTTGGCATCCTGGTGGTGTAATGGGTAAAGTGTTGGGCTGTTAACTAAAAGATCTTCAGTTTGAACCCACCAGCTGCTCAGCAGTCTGCTTCCATAGAGATTACAGCTGCAGAAACCCTATGAGGCCGTTCTACTTTGTCCTGTGTGATTGGTTGCTACAAGTGGAATCCGTTCAATTGGCAGTTTATTTTTTTAGTGTTATTTGGAAATTGAGTTTCTCGTGATGACTCCATGTTTGTGGGAATACCTCATTTTCAGGCAGCATTCTAGAAGGCAATGCAGAAAATGTGGAGACTCAGACCACATTATACAAAGCCATTGCAAGGTGTCTTCTGTGTTAGTTCATGTGTTGAGAAGTTTCACCAAATAAAGTGAAATCGCTAAGAGAACTTCATTTTTTCCTTACCTCATCCTACCAATCCTACTCCCAGAGTTCAGAAGGACATATGTGTCCCATATAATATGTATCAAAATCCATATTACCTATCAAATATTCAGATACACTAAATGATTCAGCGTGCATTTCATTAATGAAAATCATGATCTCAACAAAAAAGCAAAAGCAAAAAAAAATGAGGTCATGAAAGGGTTAAAGTGTCTCCTCTCTGGGCTGCTGGCATACCAGACCGCATTGTGCTGAAGGATTATTGAAGAATGTTTGTACTAGAATAAAAGTCTTGGTTCATGGTTTGCTTCTTGCAAAACCAAGAAATAATTGGTTTGGAAATTTTGTCATTTCTTTCCGTTTTATTTCTTTATTTTCAACACTTTGAACTGGGTCATTCTAGGTTGTCCAACTAGTTAAAATGTAAATTCTGATTCAGTATATCTGGAATAGAAATGCAAATTCTCTGTAGTGGATGATCTGGAATGAACCACTTCTTAAAACCCTGGCTCTTTTCAGCTCCAGAGAGCTGGGCCTGAATGTGAAAGGTGATGGGCAGACCTGTGAACAGATTTCATAGTCTCATGGGTACAAATCAAGGAAGGTTCTACTACTTCAGTATTTGTACTTTAAAATCAGAAGGTTTTGATTTTTAAGAAGATTCTAAAGCCCATTCCAAATCCCTTCTCCTATCCCCTGATCATGTTGTGGTTGTTAAATTCCATTGAGTCAGTTCAGATTTAAAGTGACCATGTGTAGGGCCCATTGTGGGTTCGAACCATGTACTTTGTGGTTAGCAGTCCAGTGTTAATCCTACAGCACCACACCAGGACTCTAGTCATAGCTAGAAGACATGTCTCTCTCTCTTCCTATCTGACCACAACTCTATCTATCATCTATCTATCTATCTATCTATCTATCTATCTATCTATCTATCTATCTAACTACTGTGGATTGAATTATGCTCCCCCCCAAATATGTGTTAGAATCTTAATTGCCTTATTGCATGTGAAATCTTGACAATGAATAAACAAAACCTGAGAAGAACTGATGCATTTGAATTATGGTGTTGGTGAAGAATATTGAATAGGTCGGGTCCCCTCAGTGCAAACCCCCTTCCAAGACTAAGACTCAATGGGAATACACGCTATGATTGGTGACCACGCTCGACACGGAAAAGGAGGAGTGAGGGAAAAACAGCAATGAAGCGGTGAGCTAAGCCCTACAACGTTCAATAGACTTCTGTGAACCCGGGTGAAGACCTGGTTGGCCAACAGTGTGGCAAGGCCCTGGGGACTCTTGGGCCCAGTGACATAGTCACAGAGGACTAGAGTGGAGAGTGAAGTGTCCAGTTGATAAGAAGAAAGGGCATATGCAGAAGAACACCCATACTTGCAGATAATACCCACTTATCCTGGCTTCAGTGACTGGATGATCAGAGCTCAACCAGAAGTAAAAAGAAGAGGAAAAAAAAAAAAAAGTATTCTCATACAATTTGATGAACTTGACCTACACCTATGGAAGCAGAAAAAAAAAGAATATTGAATATATGATGGACTGTCAGAAGAACAAACAAATCTATTATAAGTACAACCAGATTGCTCCTTGGAAGCTACAATGACAAGATGTCTTCTCTCATATTTTGGACATGTTATTAGGAGGGACTAGTTTTGGGAGGACATTATGCTTGGTATAGTAGCGGATCATCAAAAAAGAGGAAGACCCTCAATGAGACAGATTGACACAATGGCTACAGGCTCAAGACTAATAACTGTGAGGATGGACCAGGCCCAGGCAATGTTTCATTCTGTCATACATAGGGTCACTATGAGTCAGAACCAACTTCATGGCACCTAACAGCAACAACAACATACCCTTGGACATAATCCCATTTGGAAATAAGAGGGTTTTTTTTTTGCTGTGTTACTAAGATCATATCAGTGTAGGTTATGTCTTAAACCTAATGATTTTGAGATATAAAAAGAGCAGATTAAGCACAGAAGTAAGCACAATCCTAAGAAAGATGCCATGTGAAGATAGTCAAGGAACTGAGGGGTACAGGAGTTAGAGAAGCTGAGACAAGGATGTCTCCCCAGAGGCAACAGAGAGAGCTTTCTCCTATTCCAGATTTCTAGCTACCTAAACCTAAAAGTAGAGAAGGAGAGAAATTCCTATAATCAGGGAAGAACACACAAGGAGAAGGTGACTGGGTGGTACAAATGTTTAAGGGCTCTACTATTAGCTACTGAAAGGTTGATGGTTTGAACCCACCCAAAGGCACGTCAGAAGATAGGCCTGATGATCTGCTTCAGAAAGCCTTGAAAACCTTAGAGAGCCATTCTCTGCACACTTGGGATCACTTTGAGTCAGAATCAACTCAAGAATAATTAACAACAACAACAAATTGTGAGAAAATAAATGTCTATTAAAGCCACCTGTGATAATTCTGTTGCAGCAGTCCTAGGAACGAAGAGTTTTTCATTTCTCTATCTTCTATCAGCCATTTATCTATCTATCTATCCAGCCCTGTTTTACTAGGTGAAAACATTTTCAGAACAGGTATCTCTGTATCTCTCAGAACAGGCCAGATTTCAGTATTTTGTCCTAAAACCTCTACAAATATGCTAAAAATGAAATATTAAGACAACCAAGCAACAACTTCTGAAATATCACCAAATCCCCAGAATAATTTCCATAGGGCTATTTCCCAGGGCAATTTAGAAGTAGTGAGTATTGTTGTTAGGTGCCATTGAATCAGTACCAACTCATGGTGACCCTGTGCACAACAGAACGAAACACTGCCTGATCCTGGGCCAACCTCAAAATTGTTGCCACGCTTGAGCCCATTGATGCTGCCACTTGGCCAATCCATCTTGCTGAGGGTCTTCCTCTTTTTCTCTGACCTTCCACCTTACCAAACATGATATCCTTCTCCAGTGACTGGTCCCTCCTGACAATATGATTGAAGTATGGGAGGCAAAGTTTGGCCATCTTGGCCTCCAAGGAGCACTCTGGCTGCATTTGTTCCAACATGGATCTATTGGTTCTTCTGGTAGCCCATGGCACTTTCAATATTGTCCTCCAACACCATAACTCAAAAGCATCAATTCTTCCACGGTCTTCCTTATTCATTGTTCAGCTTTTGCATGCATACGAGGTTATTGAAAAGACCATGGCTTGGGTCAGGCGCACCTTAACCCTCAAGCTGACATCTTTGCTCTTCAACACTTTAAAATGGTCTTGTGCAGCAGATTTGCCTAATGCAATACATCGTTTGATTTCTTGACTGCTACTTCCGTGAGTGTTGATAGTTGATCCAAGAAGAATGAAGTCATTGACAACTTCAGTCCTTACTGCATTGATAAGAATGTTGTTCATTGATCCAGTGGTGAGGATTTTTATTTTCTTAACATTGAGATGTAATCCATACTGAAGACTGTGGTCCTTTGATCTTCATCAGTAAATATTTTAAGTCCTCTTCACTTTTAGCAAGCAAGCTTGTATCATCTGCATATCGCAGTTTGTTAATGAGTCTTCCTCCAATCCTGATGCCACGTTTTTCTTCATATAACCCAGCTTCTTAGATTATTTGCTCAGCATACAGGTTGAATAAGTATAGTAACTATTACCAACCTCAATTTACAGATGAGGAAACCAAGGCACAGAAAGATTAAATATTTTGCCCAAGGTAACTTTGGTCAAATCTTGTGGTCCAGTTTTTGGCTCAGAAAATATGGTCTCCACAAGTATTCATCATCCTCTGTCTTCCACTCCTCCGACTATCATGGCTTCTTTCTTATCTGGCTTTGTCTGAAAGTGTATATATTCATGTTTTTCTAGACCTTTGAATGCTCCATAGTACCTGTCTTATACATAGTATTTTTGTGGTTAAGTGCATGTGAGTCAGTTCCGACTCATAGTGACCCTGTTATAGGGTTCCCAAGAAGGGGTTGGTGAGTTTGAACTGCCGACTTTGTGGTTCAAACAGACCTTGAAGTCCAGTGCTTATCCTATAGTGCCCCACCAGGACTCCTTGAATGCTCCACAGTACTTCTCTTATACATAGTGGTGTTGTTGTAAGTGATGTCAAGTTAGTTACAACTCATAGTGACCCTGTCTAGGATTTCTGAGGAATGGCTGGTGGGTTTGAACTGCCAACCTTGTGGTTAGCAATCCAGTGCTTATCCTACAGTACCACATACTAGAAGCTCAGTAAATGGTGCTGGTATGTTACTCAGCTCAGAAAAACATAGACAGTAAAAGAATAAAAGGATATCGCCAAAAAGATTGTAATGATATGAGAAAATATTCATACGATATAAAGTAAAAGATTAGTGTGGCATGGTAAGATAAGCACTGGACTGCAAGGCTGGTTTGAACTTTGCAGTTCAAACCACCTCAGAAACACTATACAGGGGCGCTACAAATCGAAACCCATTTGACGTCACTGAACAACCACAACATATATACATTATGATATCAACTATGTAAAATTATATAAATATGCCTATCAAAAATAGTGAAAGGAAACATGACAGAATGCTGGAAGTGGTTGTTTCTGAATGGTGAAATTAAGAGTGATTTTAACTTTTTCAAAATTTATATTTTCTGTATTTTACCATTTACCTGTAATCATCTTGTTACTTCTATAATCAGAAAAATCTTAGAAAAGAAATAATCCACTTAAAGGAGTCCTAGTGGTGCAGCAGTTAAGCTCTTGGCTGCTAACAGTTCTACTCTGTTCTATAAGATCACTGTGAGTCAGAATTGACTGGAGGGCAGTAGGTAATTTACTTAAAGGAAAGCAAGAATGACAGGAAAGAGACTGGTTGATCGAAGGGTAACCTGAGTGAACTGTGGTCTTCTGTGGGGTCAAAGTGTGTGACCAGAATTTGGGTTGTGGTGTGGATTCCACACTTTATCTTTGCATGTGTGACATCTGTGCCAAAATCTGATGTGTATCTTTGAGGACATATATTTACATGGTTGATTATGAATAAGGAAACTCAAGATCTCTCAGCTTGGTTTAGCTCAAACAGCCATGGGCTTCAAAGGACAGTGGTTTCCAGAAAAGATGAGAGTGTCAGAGCTGGAAAGGGTCTTCAGAGATCCTAAAGCTGAATCTTAGAGATGCATACCTTATACTTGCTTTGCTCGGGACATTACTCTAGGTTAACATAGACCAGGAAGTAAAATAAGGTTGAGATCAGAAATAGACTTTCCACTTCTTCCTCTGTCTGTGAAGAAAATGCTATCTGGTCCCTTTGTCCCACCCTGGTGGGCTGTGCTGGTCTCAGCTCTACTTTAAGTGGTTATGAATCGGGTTGCTAACCTCAAGCTTGGCAGTTCAAAACTACCAGTCATTCTGTGGGAGAAAGATGAGGTGTTTTGCGCCCGTAAAGATTTACAGCCTTGGAAACCTTGTACAGGGTCACTATGAGTTGGAACCGACGCCACGGTACTTAACAATAACAACAACAACAGCAATTGACCATATTGTCTCACTTCTGGAGGAACCACATCTTTGTGGCTGTAGGTCTGAGTCTTTAATGAGTGATTTGAAGGTGGTGGGACTGGACTTCCTTGAAACCCGTGCACAGCACTTAGTCCAGCTGAACCCAAGGGTCTGCTCTGCTAGCCTGACTGATTTTAATTTCTCTCTGTTCCCACTAGACCTGTGTAACCAGCAGAGTGATCCTGGTGGCCCAAATGACTGTTCAGTCATATCAAGAACTAGTGACCAATCAGCAACTGACCACTAATTTGTTCAAATGGCCAAACTGCATTTTACCTCAAAATGTAGCATTTTGGGGTCTTGTGGACTTAAGGAGCCATGGCGGTGCAGTGAGTTAAGCACTGGACTGCTAACCAAGAAGTTGGTGGTTTGAGCTCACCAGCCACTCCATGAGAGAAAGATGAAGCAGTCTGCTGCCTTAGAAATTCCATATTGCAAATCTACTCTGCTCTGTAAAGTTGCTATGAGTCAGAATTATGCAAGAACTGTGGGTTTGGTACTTTAGAAAATTCACAACTTCATATGCAAAGGTAGGAGTTTTACAAAATATTTAAAAATATTTTCTGATTATAGAAGAGATATGAAACTATTATTATAACTTGGAAAATGCAAGAGGGGTTAAACATGTTCATGAAAAATGGAATTAAAAGATTATGGAATTTTCCCACGAACTTTTTAAGCCCCCTCATAAAGAAATAAAAAAGAAACTAAATCATTCATAATTCTAAACTTTGTGATACCCTCTATTAACATAAATGTTTCTCCTTCCAGTTACATAATTCCTTCCAATCTTTTTTCTATGTGTAGCTGTTAGGCATGTTGTACATATCTTTTGTTCCTGCTTTTTTCCTTAACATCATATGATAAACATTTTCCCACATCACTCAATGTTCTTTAAAAACTATGTTTAGTAATGACAGCCTAAAATTCCATTGTAATGATGCACTATCATTATGTAACTACTTTTCTAATATCACACATTCAAGCTGCTTCCAAGTTTTGTAGATATAAATATCTTGAGGAAAAATGAGAGACAAGAAGTCATATGTACCTCCAGATCAAAGAATGAAACATCTCTCATGAAGTGTCCTTATCAAAAAATTAAACCTGAATACCATCAAGCTTCTAGACCCCTAACTTTCAATTCATAGGAGATAGGAAGATAGATGAACATGTTAAAGACATTATGTGGCTGTTGTCAACAAAATGCATATTCTTTGAAATTCTATAGGACAGATGAACCGGCTTTTGAAGCAGATAAGCTGCTAGGGAGACATTAGGGGCCTATAGTGAAAAGAAATTTAAGAGACCTAGAAACTAATTACAATGCATGGAGGATAAGCCCACTGCTGTGGAGTCAATTTCATCTCACAGTGACCCTATAAGACAGGGGAGAACTGCCCCATAGGGTTTCCAAGGCTGTAATCTTTATGGGAGTAGAATACAACATCTTTCTACCATGGAACAATTGATGGATTTGAATCCCTAAACTTTCAGTTTAAGCGCTTAACCATTGTGCTACCAAGGCCCATTGTATGAATGATATTGGGGCCCATATTCAAGCAGAATGAAAAGAACAAAACAGCAAATTATCCCTACCCCTGAAAATTTAACAGGCAATTGTTGTTGTTAGGTGCCATTAAGTCAGTACTGACTTATAGTGACTTTATGCATAGCAGAACGAAACACTGCCCAATCCTGGGCCAACTTCACTACTGTTGCCACGCTTGAGTCCATTGATGCTGCCACTTGGCCAATCCATCTCATTGGGGTCTTCCTCTTTTTCTCTGACCCTCCACCTTACCAAGCATGATATCCTTCTCCAGCGACTGGGCCCTTCTGACAATATGTCCGAAGTATGAGAGACGAAGTTTGGCCATCTTGGCCTCCAAGCACTCTGGCTGCACTTCTTCCAAAACAGATCTATTGGTTCTTTTGGAAGTCCATGACACTTTCAATATTCTCCTCCAACACCGCAACTCAAAAGCGTCAATTCTTCTATGGTCTTCCTTATTCGTTGTTCAGCTTTCACATGCATATGAGGTTATTGAAAATAGCATGGCTTGGGTTAGGCACACCTTAATCCTCAAGCTGACATCTGTGCACTTCAACACTTTAAAAAGGTCTTGTGCAGCAGATTTGCCTAATGCAATACGTCGTTTGATTTCTTGACTGCTGCTTCCGTGACTGTTGATAGTTGATCTGAGAAGAATGAAGTCCTTGACAACTTCAATCCTTATTGTGTTGATAAGAATGTTGTTCATTGATCCAGTGGTGAGGAATTTTTGTTTTCTTTACATTGAGATGCAATCCGTACCGAAGACTGTGGTCTTTGATCTTCATCAGTAAATGTTTTAAGTCCTCTTCACTTTCAGCAAGCAAGGTTGCATCATCTGCATATCACAGGTTGTTAACAGACAATTAGGGAAGTTGAAACACTAACTTCATAATATTAGAGATTTTTTTCAAGAAATGATAATGCATGATGGTTATATGTTTTGAAAGATGGAGTCCTGGTGTGGTGCTGTGGGTTAATGCGCCAGAATGCAAAGCTGCTTGAACTACAAGGTCTGCGGTTCAAGTTCACCAGCTGCTCCTCGGAAACCCTATACAGGGTCGCTATGGGTCGGAACCGACTCAATGGCACTTAACAACAACAAGAAGAAGATGGATTAATTTTTTTTTTCTTTTGCATTACAGATATTTTATCTAAGTGCATTTTTTGACTGAACTTTGTGGTGTATTTTGTATGTATGTTGCTGTTGTTGCTAATGTGCCGTGGAGTTGGTTCCGACTCACAGCGACCATGCATAGGATTTCCAAGGCTATAAATCTTTATAGGAGTAGAAAGACTCATCTTTCTCCCGTGGAACAGCTGGTAGTTTTGAACTGCTGACCATTAGATTAGCTGTCCAATTCATAACCATTACGCTACCAGTTCCTTGTGTGTGTAGTAAACTACATATTCAGCATTAATGAAGGCAGAGAGTAGCTTAAACTTAGTAAACTTAAACCTAAAAATAAAACTTAACATAATGAACATAAAAGAGCAAAAACCAAAACTATTATAAATAAGAAATAGAAATAAGAATAAAAATATTTAAACTGAAACAGAGTCTCCTAGCAAATCAACCAGAAAAAACCATAAAGGCTGTAGTTCAAGCCTGCCAGCCTCTCTGTGGGAGAACAATGAGGCTTGCTGCTCCCGAGAAGACCTAGAGCTCTGGAATCCTATTCAGTTCATGAGTTGAAACTGACTTTATGGCACTTAACAACAACAACAATAGTACTCCCAGCACAAATTTAGTATCAATTTTAAAAATTGGAATATTTGCACCAACTTTTTGAAACCCACTTATATATATATAATTGACAACTCTATAGAAGACAGATGATAATATGACATAATATCAGATGGACCAGTCCCTGAAGAAAGGACAGTATACTTGGAAAAGTAGAAGGTCAATAAAAACAAGGAAGACCCTCAATAAGATAGACTGACAGAGTGGCTGGAACAATAAGCCCCAACATAATAACTATTGTGAGACTGGTACTAACGGGGGAATGGTTAATCTTACAGTCCAGAAACAGAGGACCCTAGGATCATCAAGGGAGAAGAGCACAAGTGGAATGCGGAACCCTATCCAGAGAAGCAGTGACACCAGAGATGGAGGCAGAGATAGGGACATGGAGAGAGGGAGCAGCTGAAGACTCTGGACTTACAGAAAGAGAAGGATTAGGTGCTGGCAGCCAGGAGGCAAAATTGCAGAATGTGACCTTTGGTGATGTCAATTATTATATTTGCCTAAGTGCTTAAAAAAAAAAAAAAAAAAGCTAAAATTTATAAAGAGAAATACTGTTGACTGATGGTACAGGGAGAGGATTATAATCATTGTAATGAAACAAAGTATATGATTTGTTGAATGTAAAACTGATGTTCTGCCCTGTAAACTTTCACTCAATTCACAATAAAAACTTAAAAAAAAACAAACCTCCCAACAGAAAAAAAGAAAAAGACTATTGGTAAAAGAGAATGGTACAGGACTGGGCAGTGTTTACTTCTGTTGTCCATAGGGTAGCTGTGGATTGAAACAGACTCAATAGCACCGAATAACAACAAAAATTAAATAATAGAATATAAATAATATTTGAAGTAACAATGAAAAAAATCAGAAAAACTGATTTAATATCTTGAGAAGGGCTCATTATCTATCTGAGGAAACTGACCTATAAAGCTAAGTTTGAGATATGTTCTAGTAACTTTAAGATTTTTGTTTTGTGTTTTTGCTTTTTAAATAGCTTTTATTGTAAATTGAGTGCTAATTTACATGGCAGAACATCAATTTTGCATTCAACCAATCGTACTTTGTTTCACTGCAGTGATTACAATCCCTTCCTTGAACAATAGATTAACAGTATTTGCCTCTATTCCCTCTTTTTTTGATGTACACAAAAACATGCAGGAATATATAATCCTTTAAACAACCAAAAGGCATACTTTGCAAGCCAGCCTCCTGCCCACCAGCCCAGTCTTCCTTTCAATGAGTCTAGAGTCTTCAACTGTTCTATGTCTCCATGCCATCACCTCTGCCTCAGTCTCTGGTGTCAACTGTTTCTCTGGTTGTTGGTTTTGTTGTTAAGTGCCATCGAGTTGGTTCTGACCCATAGCATCCCTGTATAGGGTTTCCGAGGAGCAGCTGGTGAGCTTGAACCGCTGACCTTGTGGATTAAACCAACTTTGCAGTCCAGCGCATTAACCCACAGTGCCACATCAGAACTCTGTCTTCTGGTGTGCTTCTGTGGTTAGGATCCTACATTCCACTCATGCTCTTCCCTCTTGATGATTCTAGGGCCCTCTGTTCCTGGAATGTAAGATTAACTACTCCCCCATTTCCGTTAAACATCCTCTACCTTTACAGTTATGACAATTGCAATTAATCATGGTAACAATTACTCATTATTGAATCAAAAGAATCCTATCCCCATCTCCTTTCACCAGACCCATCCAGACAAGATGAAAATTATTCAGTGGGGATTCTACTTCCCCCACACACTCTAAAACTAAACTTCCTCTTGAAAACTTGTAAACGAGCCACTTCATGACTTTATTACTCCCTTCCACACCCTGCCACATTTTAAGTAGCCAATGTCTAAGTTGCTTCTCCCTATCAACCCTGTGTACTGAGGGGATAGGATTGAGTCTTGGTGTGAAGACTCCCACTCTCTTGGTTGGTATTTTGAGCAACTACATCCATAAGCAAAGGTCAAGTTCATCAAATTGTAGCAATTTACATTTGCTTCCTGTATCAAACTTCTTTATCTTCATCTAGTCGAGTTCTGGTCATAAAGCCATCCAAGTTAGGTTAAATGGGTACTCTCTGCAAATTTGGGCATTCTTGCATACCTCCCTCCTCTTCATATCAGCTGGACACTTCACTCTTAGCTCTAGTTCCCAGTGGCTAGATCAGTATCCATGGGCTCAGGAGTTCCCAAGTCTCCCCAAACTTTGGACTAACCAGCCCTTCCTCTTCTCTCTCTCATCTCAAGTTCAACAGAAGTCTATGGAACATGGCTGAACTCAGCCCATGTCTTCATTACTGCCTCTCTCCCATTTCCACTCACAAGTAGACCAACAACCACCAGTGAACTTACAAGCCTGCTCATGTTTTCCCTTTGAGTTTCAGTCTTGGAAGGGGGTTTGTCTGGATTCTTAAATTTTTAAATTTCAAAAGATATATTTGGAATTTGTTTCAAAATAATATTGGGAAGAAAGAAGTATATGGAAATACAAGTGGGCTTAAAAAAGTTTATCTTTTAATTCTTTTTTCCAACGAGCTTTTTGAAGCCCTCTTACAGATGTATAAGTGGAGCCAGATTGGTATGATAACTGTCAAATATGGGTGACGGTTACATAGGAATTCATCTTATTGTCTCTGGTTCATGTTTGATGTAGACCAAACAAAAAAGCAAAACAAAAAAAGACAAGGAGAACAAACAAGATGGTGGATTAGGTGGAAGTGCAGTAAGGAGCTCCATCAACAACAACACAGAATACAGGACCAAGCAGGCTCAGGGGATGGTCCCAGAACTCTGACCACATATAAAGGAATATTTAGAAGGTTGGAAGGCTTACAGCTATGGGAATTTGTAGCAGAAGCAAAATCCATTGCTCTTTAATTCAAGATGCTCAGCTGCTCCAGGAGCCGCCATCTTGGGTAAGACCAA
>NW_006408603.1:8464016-8466226 GCF_000296735.1 Chrysochloris asiatica
ACAAAAAAGAATAAAAAAACTGAAGAAGGCCTTAGATTAATGTTGGATAACATCAAGTGGAATAACTTAGGAATTATTGGCATTCCGGAACAGGAAGAATCACAGAAGTCCACAGAGGAGATCGTTGAAGAGCTTCTGGAAGAAAATTTTCCTAACATCATGACAAGTGAAAAGATAAGCATTCAAGAAGCTCAATGAACCCCAGGAAGGATAGACCCTAAAAGAAAATCACCAAGACATATAATAATCAAGCTCTCCAAAATCAAAGATAAGGACAGAATCTTGAAAGCAGCTAGGGAAAAGAGAAGTGTAACATACAAAGGCAAGCAAATCAGATTAAGCTCGGATTTCTCAACAGAAACCATGCAGGCAAGAAGGCAAGGGGGAGACATATATAAAACCCGGAAAGAAAAAACACTGCCACCCAAGAATCCTCTACCCAGCAAAGCTGTCAATCAAATATAATGGTGTAATAAAAACATTCCAGGATAAACAGAAGCTAAGGGATTTTGCCAAAGCCAACCCTGCTATGAAAAACATCCTAAAGGAAGCTCTGGACTGAGAACCAACAAGAACAGACAACAACTAGAGAATGATGTATGTGGCAGCATCACCCTGAATTCAATCGACAAATAGGAGAGTCAAGAACAGAATAAAAATATAAGAATAGAGGATCTGAGAGGTCAGTCTATGATCAAAACAATTACAATGTGAAAAAAGGTAAACACAGAGGAACAGAGATCCAGGTGGTGGGAAGGTCAGGTAGATTACAGGATGAAATAGACTGTCTTAAACAGAGGGAAGAACTAATGGAATATAAGGTAACCACAATGGGGTTGGGGTGGGGGGTTTAGTTTGGGTGTTGGGGAGGGCAATAAAAGAAGTGGGGAGTAGGCAGAAGAACAAGCTAGATGGGGGAACACTGAGACAGGTGTGCATGGCCTAGTGGGACAGAGGTAAATAGTAATGCATACTCAACCTTGGAACAACAGGGCTCTGGGATACCGGGATCTAAGTATAGCTTGAAGAGGGTAAATAATACTAAAATCATTGACTGTCTTATGAATATTAGTTTCCATTGCCTACTATTGTAAAATAGACACTTGAGTGGGATAGAAAGGAATGTTGGGAAACGTGATTACAGAAAACTTGTAAGCCCGCCTTCAGCCTATAACTGATTGGAATACTTAAAAGGGATTCTACAACTTGTTCAGTGAAATAGGCCTCCTGCAAAACCTTTACAGAGTATTGGACCTTAGGTGGAATCCTGAGTCCCATCCAGACCCTTCTGGGGTGGGACATTCCCACTAGGAAGGACAAGCAGACTGGAACAGCTACAGTGACAGAAGATAAAACTTCAAAGAAAGATCATCAGGAAAAACCCAAAACAAAAATGTCAGCATGACTGGCTACTACAAGAATAAGCAAGCTGTTCACCAGGAAGACTTTCAGGCAAGCTATCAAGTTCCTTCAGGACAAACTGCCATCTAAGACTGAAACTCAAAGGGAACACACAAACAAGCATGTAAGCTTGCTGGTGACCACATTAGTCTACTGGTGAGTGGAAGAGGGGGAAAGGCAGCAATGAGGAAATGGGCTGAGTTCAACCACAGTCCATTGACTCCCATTGACCTGGAGATGAGAGAGAGAAGAGGAAGGGCTGGTTGGTTCAAAGTGTGGTGAGACCTAAGGACACTTGAGCCCATGGACAAGGACATAGCCACAGAGGGCTAGAGCTGAGAGTGAAACATCCAGCTGATATGAAGTGAGGGGAGATGCACAAGAACCCCAAAACTTGCATACAGTACCCTTTTGACCTAGCCTCGATAGCTCGATAATCAGAACTCGACTAGAGGAAGAGTACCAAAAAAAAATTTTTTTTTGAATAAAGGAAACAAGGGTAAATTACTACAATTTGATAAACCTGACCTATACTCAGAGAGGTAGTAACTCTAAATACTAATAGAGAGGGAAGGAGTCTTCCCATTAATTATCAATGCTATCCCCTCTGTACACAGGGTAGATAGGGATGGGCAACTTAGACATTGGCTACCTAAAATGAGGGGCAGTAAAGGCACGAAATGACAGGCTTACAAGGTTTCAAGAGGGAGTTTAGTTTAAGAGTATGGGGTAAGAGAGAGTCCCCACTGAATAGTTTTCATCTTGTCTAGATGGGTCTGGAGAAAAGAGATGGGGATAAGATTCGTATG
>NW_006408603.1:8466446-8476542 GCF_000296735.1 Chrysochloris asiatica
AGAAGGACTAAGAGCTGGTGGCCAGGAGGCAGACTTGCAGAATGTGCCCTTTGGAGATGTAAATTATCATATTTGCCTGAATGGTTTTTGTTTTTTTTAAAGCTAAAGTGGATAAAGAGAAATACTGTTAACTGATGGTACATGGAGGAGATTATAATCATTGTTATGAAACAAGGTGTATGATTTGTTGAATGTAAAATTGATGATATGCCCTGTAAACTTTCACTCAATCCACAATAAAAACTTTAAATAAATAATAAAATAAAAACAACAACAACAAGGAACTCTTCAATCACATTTCCTTAGATATGGATGTGAGAGAACCTTCTCTGCATTGGAAGAGAGGAACAAGAAAATTGCTGACTCAGGTCAGCGAGAATGCCAGAATCAAGGTGAAAGCATGCAGCAAAAAAGAAATCTCCCTTGTCTTGAAGACTACATGAATTCAGGCCTGCAAGTTCACGATGGGCAAAGACTTATGCCAAACCTCATAAATGCTTGGTGTTTTTGAGCATGCCCACCTCTGTCCCTCTATGCTTCCAGCCTCCATGCTTCCAAGGGCTGGCAGGAGAGGGCTCTGATCAAGGAAACCTGCAGGTCCGATATGGACTAGATTGAGCCCTTGGAACCCTCACTTTGGGACTGAGCACTCCAAATCCTTTGGCCACAAGCAGGTATCTTGGAGGAATTTTAAACCAGAGGTTGAGACTGTACAATAGGGTAGAGTTAGGGTGGGATAGGATGGGTACAATGAAGGAAGTAGGAGAGAACTATGTCTGGACATCCTAAAAATGTCCTAAAACTATTACCAATACCACCCCTACTCCAACAGAAAATGATGTCTCTGATGAACTTTTCTGAAGTGTCCACACCCCAGAGATGCTGGTGACAGCTAGGGGACAGGAAGCCTACAGCTCCCCTTCTCTATTTCCTGGAATGTTGGGTCATATGCATTTTTGAGGTCCCTTCAGCTCTAAATGATCCATGCATTTCAAGAACTGGATGAAGATTAGACTTGCTTCTCCTCTCAAGGGACATTTCATGAGTAAGAAGTCATTTGACCAATATCTGGGAGGGAAGAGATCTCATCCCATTTCATCTTGGGGCTGGGCACAGAGTAGCATAGGAGTAAGAATATGAGATTCACATTTTAACAGACTAAGATTGTAATCCCAGGTCCACCACTTATAAACTGTGTGATTTGGGGCAAATCACTAAACTTCTCGCTGGTTTTACCTGCAAAAGGGGGATAAGAGTTGTGCCTACTTGTTAGGGTTGCTGTGGAGAGTAAATGAGTTGATATATTAAAATTGCTAAACAGGGTACTACATAGGAGGAATCATTAAATGCTAACTTCTAAGTGTGTGTTTAGTGCCCTTCTGCCCTAATCGTTTTGTGGTTACCCACCATTGCCCATGTGGAAGCATATTGTTAACCAAGAGAGTGATGACCATGTAGGAGATGATCAGATTTTTATTTCTGTATGAGTACCAGTTCTGCTTTGCTCCTTTCATGGACCACATCTCAGATCTCTCTATTTCCATGCTTGGAAAGCTTGGAATTGATACCAGCATCTCTACTGACCAAGGATTCAGCTTAACTATGCAGGAAAGAACCCTGTACTTGAGTAAAATCTCATTTTAGTCCCAACTCAGGTTTACTGGCTAATGTCCTTGGGTTACTCACCTGATCTCTCTGTGCCTCAGAGTCCTTATTTATAAAACTGATATGATAAACCCTGTCTCACAGGGTTATCCTGAGGAAATGTGATCCTATCAGCAAAAGTGCTTGGCAAATTAAGGAATACTAGGTATTTTATTTAAAGGAATGTGTAGAGTGTGGGATCAAGGGGATTGGAGGATGTGTCATCTCCCTTTCTCAGGGATTTACGGTGTCTCATTTTTCACTGACAGCTGAAGAGTGAGATTTCCATAGAAAAATAATCTAGTATATCATTTCCATTCTCTTGGTATTTTTCACTATGTATTTTTTTTGTGTGTGTGTGTGGTTATTTTCTTTGTGTTTACCATGGAATTACTATTAACATTTTAATTAATAAAAATTTAGTTTAGATGAATACTAATTTCGATAGTATGCAAAATTTTTTATTTCTTACTCCCCATCTTTTATGCTATTATTATCACAAATTACATCTTATATATTTTGTGTCCATCAACATAGATTATAATTAAAGCTTTATACTGTTGTCTTTTAAATCAGAGAAAAACAGGAGTTATAAACAAAAACTACATTTATACTCTCTTTTACATTTACTTGTATTGTATATTTGGAGTCCTGGTGTGGCGTTGTGGGTTAATGCGTCAGACTTCAAATCCATTTGAACTGCAAGGTTGGCGGTTCAAGCTTACCAGCTACTCCTCAGAAACCCTTACAAGGTCGCTATGGGTCAGATTCGACTCACCGGCACTTTACAGCAACAACAATATTGTATATTTACTGGTATTGTTTATTTCCTTGTGCGGATATGAATTACTATAATGCAGGGGTGGGAAACCTTTTTTCTGCCAAGGGCCATTTGGATATTTGTAACATCATTCAAGGGCCATACAAAATTCTCAACTTGAAAATTAGCCTGCTATATTTGGTTAGGAGTCCTGGTGTGGCACTGTGGGTTAATGCGCCAGACTGCAAAGTCATTTGAACTGCAAGGTCAGTGGTTCAAGTTCACCAGCTCCTCCTAGGAAACCCTATACAGGGTCGCTATGGGTCGGAACCGACTTGACAGCACTTCACAACAACAACAACATATTTGGTCAGACATTGAATTAGCTAACCCCTAATGCGTAGTGGTTACAAATCGGCCTGCTAACCTCAAGGTCAGCAGTTCGAAACTACCAGCAGTTCCACAGGAGAAAGATGAGAGATGAGAAGTTCTGCTCCCATAAAGATTTACAGCCTCGGAAATCCTGTGCAGGGTCACTATGAGTCGGAACCGACTCCACGGTACTTAACAACAACAACAATGTGATGGCTGGAACTGCTTCTCTTTTGTTAACTGGTATTGATGATGTTGCTACTTGTAACTACTTTTCCAGGTGTGTGTCTTTTAGTCTGGAGCACAGTCGACTCTTTGCGATGGTAAATTTTGCAAAGGAATGCTCACAGCAGTAAGTTGTTTGGAACACAGATGCATATTTCAATCCATGTCTCCTCAAAGTGGGAAATTCATTCTTGCTAATGTAACATCCTGGTGTGGCACTGTGGGTTAATGTGCTGGACTGCAAAGTTAGTTTGAATCACAAGATGAGTGGGTCAAGCGCACCGATAGCTCCTCAGAAACCCTATACAGGTCGCTATGGGTTGGAACCACTCGATTTAACAACAGCAACGACAATGTAACGTTTATAAAACTCAAGCAGTGGGAAGGTTATTGTACCTAGCTTTCAGCTCATCATCACTTTGCAGCTGAATGATTTCGTGCTGTAGATTATGAGGCACATCAACTGGTTCCACATTGAACAGTGTAGCAAAGATGTTCAGTTCCATTTGTTTACTTTTCATGTCCTTGAATCTTTCATTAAATGCCTCAATTGGTTTCACAGATTCACCAGCATATTCAAGTGTCATAGAAGGCTTTTGTCCTTCCAGAGCAGGGAAATGCACCGTGTTATTCATTTTGAGTTGCACTTTCCACAGCCTTAATTTAGCTTCAAATGATTTCACATTTGAAAGCAGGGGACTGAGAAGCTGGTTGGGACCCTACAGCTTGACGTTCAGCTCTGAGAGGTACTTGGCAATGTCCACCATGAGCACTAGATTATACAGTCAGTTGCTATCCTTGAGTTCCCTGGCAGGTTTTCCCTTCATCTCCATGAACTGCTTGACTTCATCCCGCAGTTCATAAAATCTCACTGTGACTCAGTCACCACACTTCACAGATCACCATACTCAGAGTCAAGATCATTCAGTAACTCCTTTAAACTGGTGGCTGTTAAACCCTCTGCTTTTGACAAAATGTATGCATCACACTGCTGTTGACATCATATCGGTGAGCTGCAATAACTGTGCACGGAGACTTTCTTGGTGTCTGATGTAGTGACATATAATTAAATCACTTGAATCAAGACTGAGATGATTCTGTTCTTTTTTGACAAATGCAATTAACCCTTTCTGCGAGCCAACCATGGCTGGAATTCCATCTGTAGTAAGGCCACTGAATGTGAGTTCAAGGTTTTACATTAAGTCTCTCAAACAAGTCTTTACCTCTTGTACTGCCATACATGACTTCCAGTGATAGCAGTTCCTCTCGCCTGTCAGATTGTGCAGTTATCCCACAAACAAAAATGGCCAAAGGGCAGTATTTGTTATGTACATTGTCTTGTCACTCAGAAAGAAAAATTGGAAATCTGCAGAATCCTTCAATGTTTTTTCAGCATCTTGTGATAAATCAGTAATCCCATCTGAGACAGTTCTCCAAGACAAACTAACATTTTGAAACAATTGTACTTTGTCTGGTGCTAACATTTTCACAGCAGCCACCATGCACTCTTTCACAAACTCTCCCTCTATGTGAGGCCTCAGCTTCTTTGCAATTAGCTCTCTCACTATATAACTTGTCTGAATAACATTGTCTCTGTTACCATGAGGCCTAGTGAAAGTGGCTTGTGGTGACTTCAAACTCTGCTGAAGAGCATTGATTTTATCCAGAAGCATTTGACCTCCCAATTCAATGAGTTTAGCATGTTTGAGCTGCAATGATGCTTCAGATGGACTTTTTTTCATTACTGCAGTCGTATCGCCACAAACTAGGTACACAGATTCACCTTTAACTTCAACAAAAAAAATAACATTTGTTCATTTCTCTTGGAAAGATCAACATTCTATATTAACATTTTTTTTTTTTTTGTAGTAGGGTGTCATACCACTAAAGTTTTAATAACTATCCAGTGTGTGTGTCACCAGCAACATGATTATTTTGCTTTGATAGCTGTTCTAATCCTGCATCTTGGATTTGGAACATATCTAACATTTGTATCATTGACTCTTAAAGTCTTTTTTGTGTACTGCATTTTCCTTAATCTTCATCTGAGATTCAGTTTTTGCGAGGACTGTTGATCTTGAGCGTGTGGATAAATATTGTATTGGAGTTATCATTTAGGTCGACAACATTGTCGTTGATCATCGGAAGCAAGGTCTTCAACGTCGTGAGGAATCATCTCATGGTCACCGGATTATTGTAGTTTCCCCACAGTGTGTTAACACTTTTACAACGTGTACACTCCCAGCCTGCCTGTCCTTTGAGTCACCTCAAGGGGGCCGATGGGCAAATGGACCATAGGCAGCCAACAAGAAACATGCGTGTCGGTCCCATCATGCACTATGTGTCCTGCCTATCTAGTAATGGGCATTCCTTGCTTGTCCCTCAAAATCTACATTATTATTATGATTAACTTAATATAAATTTATGTTGATATGAAAAAAACTCCTAGATTTATTGAATTTTGAGTCCTGCCTGATGTCAGACCAAATGATTTTGTGGGCCGAATGTTCCTCACTCCTGCTGTAATGTGTCCTGTAATTTCAGACTGAAGAACTCTCTTAATATGTATTATAGCAATGCTAGCAACGGATTATCTCAGTTTTTGTTTACTTGGAAATGTCTTAATTTCTCCTTCATTTTTGAAGAATAGTTTTGCAGGAAATAGAATTATTGATTGTCAGATCCCTCCCCTCCCCTCAATTCAGCACATTAAATACATATCATTCTGCTGCCTTCTGGCCTGCATAGTTTCTGATGAGAAACCAGCTACTAATTTTAGCAAAAATTGTTGAAAAGGAGCTAGGGTAGCGTAGTGGTTACAAGTCGGGCTGCTAACCTCAAGATCAGCAGTTCGAAACTACCAGCTGCTCTGTGGGTGGAAGATGAGGCTTTCTGCTCCTGTAAAGATTTACAGCCTCAGAAACCCTATACAGGGTCGCTATGAGTTGGAACAGACTCCATGGCATATCACCACCACCACCAATCTTATTGAATATCTCTTGTATGTGATGAGTCTCTTCTCTCTTATATTTTTGGCTTTTAACAATAGATTATGAACTATCTAGGTGTGGCACTGTGGTATAATACACTCAACTGCAAGGTTAGTTTGAATTGCAAGGTCAGTGGTTCAAATTCACTAGCCATTCCTCGAAAACCCTATACAGGGTCACTATGAGTTGGAACCAAATTGAAGGCACTTAACAATAACAAGATGTCAATCTTTATAAGTTTGTCCTACTTGGAATTTGTTGAGCTTATTGGGGTACTAATTACTTTTTTTCGACAAATTTAAGACGTTTCCAGGCATCATTTCTTCAAATAGTCTTTCTGCCTATTTCTCTTTTCTCTTTCTTGGATTTTCTTATGATCATCTCTTAGACTCTTCATTTTTCTTAATTTTTTTTCCTCTTTGTTCCTCAGCTTGAATAATCTCAAGTGGCTTGTCTTCAAGTTCATGAATTCTTTCTTTTTCCAGCTCACATCTGCTGTTGAACATCTCTAATGAATCTTTCATTTCACTTATTGTACTTTTAACTCTCTAATTTTTATTTGATTCCTTTTTTTAATAACTTCTCTCTCTTTACTGATATTCTCTGTTTGGTGAGGCATTGTTCTCATACTTTCCTTTAATCCTTTAGAATGAAACTTCCATGGTTTTCTTTAGGTTTTTGAGCATATTGTTGCTGTTGTTAAGTGCTGTCGAATCAATTTTGACTCATAGTGACCTTGTATAGTGTTTCCTAGGAGTGACTGGTGGGTTTGAGCCTCTGACCTTGGGGTTCAAATTTACCTTGTGGTCCAGTGCTTAATCCTACAGCACCATACCAGGGCTCCCTGAGCATACATAAAATGCCCAATTTAAAGTCTTTGTCTAGTAAATCCAATATCTGGATTTCTTCAGGGACATAGTTTCTCTAGATTACTTTTTCCTTGTAGGTGTACCATGCTTTCTTGTTCCTTTGTAATATTTTGTTGTTTTTGGAAACTGGACATTTTGAATAATATAATGTAACAACTCTGCAAATTAGATTCTGTCTCCTTCCCAAGGTTTGTTGTTGTTGCTACAGAAAAATACTCTGAACATAGAACAGACCTTGATCAAGTTCTCTTTAAGCCTAAAACTCTTCTTACAAAGAGTAGACAGTCAGACAGGGATTCACATATGGAGGATAGAACTTGTCAGCAAAACCAAAATGGATTAAGCAGCCACAGAATATTCTGATAATGATGCCGCTAGGAGGCTTTCAAAGTATCACAGACAGCAGAAGGGCCCTGGACACCCCTAGCCCTGCCTTTCTGCCTGTCTCCCTGGAATCATTAGAGTTAACTGAGCCTGCAGATGTCACACTCAGTGGTCCTGATCCAGTCTTGCCCATACAGCCCAGCCCACGTCTACAACCTCCAGTGTAGATCATACTGGGTGTGTGGGGAACAACTTTCTAGTCTCTATCCAAGAAGGTCATAATCAGGCAAAATAAGAATAATGCCAAAGCCTGTTGACAGCTGGAGTGATCAGTGCCTAGATGTTAACTAAGCCAGTAATTAACCAGAAGCCTGGGAGGTGTCTGAAGAGTGGGCAGGTAGAGAATGTATGGGTCACAAAGGATGTTGGCCAAAGGAGGTTACAGGGTGGGACTGGGATTTTCCCAAAGGCCAAAGCAATAGGCATACAACCCAGGAGTGTCCCTTCCTTCTTTCTTGGTGGGTTGTGGGGGTTAACAGCAGAGCTGAGAGACCATAGTTATTCCTTGACCAATGCCAAACTGCACCATCCTGATGGGAAGAGGAAGGAGAATGCTGAAGCCCTGGAGAACTTCAAAGTCCACCAGGCTGGCACGAGTTGTTTATTTATATAAGTGCATGTTAAATTGTGGCAAGAGTGTGAATGCTGAAAATAGCTACACCTGGATTCAAATTCAAACTCTGCCAATAACCAGCTGTTGTAATCCTGGCCAAATTATGATGTTTCTCTAAGCCTTAGTTATTACATCTATAAAAGAGAATATTAATGCCTACCTCCCGGGATGATTGTGCAAAATAGAAGTTTTATAAAATGTTTTATACTTATCAACCAGGTAATTAGTAAATTAATACTATTAAATCTGATTGACAGCACTGGATAAAGAGGTGGAGTAAACCAGGCCGCATTGCTTTTAATTCTCCAATGGCATCCAATCACATTAACTGTCCTTCTTGTTGTTAGGTGCCATCCAGTCAGTACCAACTTATAGCAACCTTATACATAGCAGAATGAAACACTGCCTAGTCCTGTGTCAAGCTCACAATCACTGATACACATGAGCCCACTGCTGCTGCCACTGTGCCAATCCACCTTGTTGAGGATCGTCCTCTTTTCGCTGACCCTCCACTTTACTAGCATAATGGTCCCTCCTGACAATATGTCGGAATTATGAGAGACAAAGTCTGGCCATCTTGGCTTTTAAGGAGCATTCTGGCTGTACTTCTTCCAGTAAAGATTGGTTTGTTCTTCTAGCAGTCCATGGTACTTTTAATATTCTCCTCCAACACCATAACTCAAATGCATCAATTCTTCTATGGTCTTCATTATTCATTGTCCAACTTTTACAAGTATATCAGGTTATTGAAAATACCATGGCTTGGATCAGGTGTACTTTAGTCCTCAAACTGACATTTTTGCTCTTGAACACTTTCAAGAGGTCTTGTGCAGCAGATTTTCTCAATGCAATGCATCTTTTGATTTCTTCACTGCTGCTTCTATGAGTGCTCATGGTGGATTTGAGCAAAATGAAGTCTTTGACAACTTCAATCTTTTATCCATTTATCGTGATGTTATTTATTGTTCTAGTTGTGAGGATTTTGTTTTCTTTTCATTGAGGTGCAGCCCATACCAAAAGCTGTGATCTTTGGTCTTCATCAGTAAGTATTTTAAGTCCTCTTCACTTTCAGCAAGCATGGTTGTATCATCTACATATCACAGGTTGTTAAGGAATCTTCCTCCAAACCTGATGCCACATTTCTCATATAATCTAGCCTCTCAGATTATTTGCTCAGCATACAGGTTGAAAAAGTATGGTGAAAGACTACAACTCTGACACACACTTTTCTTGATTTTAAACTATTCAGTGTTCCCTTGGTCTGTTTGAACAATTGCCTCTTGGTCTATGTACAGGTTCCTCAGGAGCACAATTAAGTGTTCCAGAATACTCATTCTCTGCAATGTTGTCCATAGTTTTCATGATCCACAAAATTAAAAAACTTTGTGTAGTCAGTAAAGCACAGGTAAACATCATTCTGGTATTCTCTGCTTTTGGCCAAGATCCATCTGACTTCAACAATGATATCCCTCATTCCACTTCCTTGTCTGAATCTGGCTTGAACCTCTGGAAGTTCTCTGTCAATGTATAGTCGCAGCCATTTAAAAATTATTTTTAGCAAAATTTTACTTGCATGAGATATTAATGATATTATCCGATGATTTCTGCTTTCTACTGAGTCACCTCTTTTTAGAATAGGCACAAATCAGTTGGTCAAGTAGCTATCTTCCAAATTTCTTAGCATAGATGAATGAGTGCCTCTCGTATTGCATCCGTTTGTTGAAAGATTTCAATTTATTTCATCAATTCCCAGAGTCTTGTTCTTTCCAATGCCTTTGGTACACCTTGGACTTCTTTCTACAGTATCATTGGCTCTTGATTTTATGCTGCCTCTTGAACTGGCTGAACATCGACCATTTCTTTTGTATACCATGACTGTGTATTCCTTCCATCTTTTTATGCTTTCTGCATCCTTCAATATTTTCCCCATAGAATCCTTCAATATTACAAGTTGAGGCTTGAATTTTTTCTTCAGTTCTTTCAGCTTGAGGAATGTTGAGTGTGTCTTTTTGATTTTCTAACTCCAGGTCTTTGCACATGTCATTATAATATTTAACTTTGTTTTCTCGAGCTGCCCTTTGAAATTTTGTATTTAGTTCTTTTACTTCATTTCTTCCATTTGTTTTAGCATCTCTATGCTGCAGAGCCCTCCCACCTTCCAGTCCTATATCTGACAATGTTTCTCTGCTATGCATAGAGTTTTCAGTGACTAGCGATTCGGAAGTAGTTTGTCACTCTT
>NW_006408603.1:8480322-8512708 GCF_000296735.1 Chrysochloris asiatica
CAGGATCGAGCATTGTTTCGTTCTGCTGTGCATGGGGTCGCTATGAGTCGGTTCCGACTCGATGGCACCTGACAACAACAACAACAACAATGCTGCAGAGCAAGTTTCAAGATCCTTTATGACAGCCATTTTGGTCTCTTCCTTCTTTCTTGCCTTCTTACTGACGTTTTGCTTTCTTCTTTATGATGTTCTTGATGTCATCCCACAACTCTTCTGGTCTTTGGTCATAGGACCTAATCATCAAATTTGTTCTCTAAATTCAGGTGGAGTATGTTCAATGTCATATTTTGGCTCTCCTGGGCTTGTTTTAATTTTCTTCAGCTTCAGCCTGAATTTGCATATGAGCACAGTCTGTCCTTGGCCTGGTTTTGGCTGACGATATGGAGCTTTTACACCATCTTTTTCCATGGATGTAGTCAATTTGGTTTCTGTGTATTCCATCTGGTGAGGTCAATGTGCATAGTCGTCTTTTATGTTTTTTATAAAAAGTATTTACAATGAGCAAGTCATTGGTCTTGCAAAATTGCATCATATCTATTACCAAAGCTCTATTTTCTAATCCTTTGTCTTTGTTTCCAATCTTTGCATTCCAACCACTAGTAATTAGCAATACATCTTGGTTGTAGTCTGATCAATTTCAGACTGAAGAAATTGGTAGAATTCTTCAATTTCATCATCACTGACTTTAGAAGTTGTTTTGTAAATTTGAACAATATTGTATTTATTGGTATTCCTTGCTTTGTTGTTGTTAGGTGCTGTGGAGTCAGTGCTGACTCATAGTGACCCTATGCACAACAGAACGAAACATTACCTAATCCTGGACCAACCTCATAATTGTTCCTACGCCTGAGTCCATTGCCGCCACCACTGTGCCAATCCATCTTGTTGGGGGGGTCTTCATCTTTTTCTCTGACCCTCCACTTTACCAAACATGATACCCTCCTTCGCAGACTGGTCCCTCTTGATAATATGTCTGAAGTATGAGAGACAAAGTTTGACAGTCCATGGTACTTTCAGTATTCTTCTCCAACACCTTATAAGGAAGACCGTAGAAGAGCTGATGCATTTGAGTTATAGTGTTGTTAAGTGCCACTGAGTTGATTCCGACCCATGGTAACCCTGTATAGGGTTTCCAAGGAGCAGCTGGTGAGCTTGAAACCACCGACCTTGCAGTTCAAACAGCTTTGCAGTCTGGCGCATTAACCCATAGCGCCACACCAGGACTTCTGCGCATTAGAATATTGCTTGTTGTTATGTGCCGGGGGAGTCAGGTCTGACTCATAGCGACACTGTTCAGTGTTTCTGAGGCTGTAAATCTTTACGGGAGCAGAAAGCCTCATCTTTCTTCTGCGGAACAGCTGGTAGTTTCGAACTGCTGACCTTGAGGTTCACAGCCCGATTCATGACCACTATGCTCATTAGAATAGCGGTGGTTCCTTTTCCTGAAGGCCTACAAAGCCCTACATCCGTGGGTCAGATTCCTATGATAAGATTTCACAGCACCTGCATCTTTCTACCTGTATTCACATTGTATGATGAAACTCTTATTTATGTGATTGCTTGAGTAACATCTATCTTCCACCGACTTTTTAAAAACTTTTTATTGTGAGTTCAGGGAAGGTTTACAGACAAGATCGTTTGTTTTACATTCAATAAATCATGTTCTTTGCATCATCTCAATGATTATAATCCCCTCTATGCAACAATAGTTGTTCTGCTTCCTCCCTGTGGCTCCTATTTCCATTCCATCTAACTTCTTATCCCTTCTCACTCAGCTCTGGCCTTTTGATTTTGAATGATTGACCATTCCATCCATAGTGCCTTTTCTGCTCATCATTTTATACAGTGTCTAACAATAATGGGGAATAAATGAATGAAGAAGAATGAGACCCTGCCTTCACAGATCTCACTAGTTAGATACACACAGAGAGAGACAAAACAGTAAGGTGATTAAGCGGGTGTCCAGGACCACAGAGCAGGGGCAGGGCCAGTGGGGAGGCTTCTGGAAGGAGGGTAAGAAAGAGATTGGACAATAGGAAGTACGTGATTCAGAAGTCCGACTTAGGATCCTGACCCAGTCCTCCTCCAGGAATTCACCCAACAACTCTCCTGACCCAGTCTCCACCTCCACCCCAAAGTCCATAATCTCTTCTGACTCAAAGCAACCCGGTCCTTGAGCTGAGTCAGTGTGGACTATGGAGAAGGCCACGGGGATCAGTCTTCGAGCTTTCCTGTGGTTCCAGACCTACTGTGGTTCAGCCACTTTACCTTGGGGCTTTCCAGGAGGGTGAGGTCCACCTTGCTTCCTCAGCAGTTCCAGTGTCCAGGACAGCAGAGCCTGGCCATTCCCTTTCCCCGAAGGTTGAAGGGTTGCCCTGGCAGAGGGGACCTTTGCTGGGGCAAACGATGCAGTGGGTCGGTGCTTCCCAAAAACTATGGCCTCATTCTCCAGGGTTGCCCAGAAGCTGACCTGAGCCTTGAGAGACTTGGTCACCGTCCACCCCTTAAGGACTTTAGCACCTTCTTCAAGGAGTCTTTGGGTGCCCATCCCGGCCCTCATCAATTCCTTCCCTACTGTGTTCCATAGTCGGTATGAGGTTAACCTCGGCCTTCTTCCTGGTTGCCTCTGATTCACTTTCCTGCCTATGGCTGGACAGTGGTTTGGGGTTTGGCTGAGATTTTCTGACAGCAGACCCAAAGTCACTTCAGACTTTCTGATCCCATCTGACAACTGGCATCTCCTGCTTTCGAGGCCACTTTGCTCTCCAGTCTCCTACCTACCCCTTCCTCCAGCCAGAAGTCCTGGAGTTACAGGTATCTGAATCCTAAGTCTTGTAGGGCGTGCACCGCTCTGCCAGCTTCACACAACCCATGTTCTGGCAGCACAGTAGCTCCCCAGGTCCTGCTCTGAGGCACATGGGGTCAGCTGGTAGGGGCCACACCAGGACTCACTTTATTAGAATGAGGCAGTCCTTTGACATCTACAAGGTGCTTTTGAATTTGTCACCTCATTTGAACCTCAGACCAGGTATACCTGGCTTGCACTCTTACTAAACTCAGTTCTACAAATGACTTCCAAGGTTACACAGACTGGCAGGAAGAGATCCAATAAGAACCTAGCTCCTCTTGCTCTGGAACCAAAGTGACTATTGCCCCGGAGACACCAACCTTCCCAAGCAGACCTGAAGCACTTGAAGCCCAGGGAGAGGCCTGCTGAGATTCTCTGGCCTTTCTGGATAGTTCCAGGGACTTCTGGGCATTGGCTTGGAAAGGCAGGAAAGGGAACAGGGATTTTATGTTTCTTTACTGCTAATCCTTGTTTGAAGCCTTGAAATATATATCCCATCCACTGCCTGGTGACAAGGTTGATATTAAACGTGGACCTATTCCAAAACTGGGGAGACCTCTCTATTAAAAATACCTCCTCTGGTGGGCCCTGAATTATAGTTGTTAGATATTCATTCAATTGACTAATAACCAACCAAACTCACTACCATAGAGTCAATTCCATCTCATAGTAACCCTCTGTAGGGTTTCTGAGACTAAATCTTTATGGGAGCAAACAGCCTCTTCTTTCTCCTTCAAAGCAGCTGGTGGATTTGAACTACCAACCTTGTGTTAGCAGTCCAATGCTCACCCCATAACACAACAGGGCTCTTTAAGGCCTCTAAAAATGGCCACCCATTAAATCTGATTAGTATTTGCATTGCCATGTTTGTGTTGCTACATTTATTATTATCCATTGACACACATTTATTGAGTACCTACTGTGTACCAAATACTTTTAGGCACTGGATACAAAGAGGATTGTGCCATAGTGGCATAGTTCCTGCCAGAATTCACAGATAAATGAGCTCTTAGTCTATGGGAGAACAGGAGAGAAAGGAACTATGCCTGAGTGGGCCTCAGGGGTCTAGGTCCTGAGTCAAGCTGGGAAGGCTTCTCAGAGGAGGTGACTTTTGAGTTGGGTCTTGAAGGATGAGAAGTGAACACGTTTCTTCAAAAACCTTTTCTGAGAAGCTTTTAATATAGAGGGAGGAACTGGTTTAAGGGAATTGATGAAGTACAAGGTTGGAGGTAAGGACATAGAAAAGGGTGGCTGAGGCATTTGAAAACTTAGTTCCTGAGCAAGCTTCCTTGGTGCTCTATAACCTGGATCCCCTAAGCCCAAGAACTCAACCTTCTGTTCAATAACTTTCTACAATGATGCAAATGGTGTATTTCTGTGTTGTCCAAAATGATAGCTACAACCACAAGAAGTCACATGTGCCACTGAGCACTTGCAATGTGGCTAGTGAGGAGCTGAGTAATTCTTAGTAATTTTAATTAAAGTAGCCACCATTTGGGCAGTGAAACTCTATAGGTTTCTCAGCCAGGATCATTTTTAATCACTTGAGATGGCTATAAAAAATTCTGAGGCCGGATGGTTGAGTCTCCCCACTGAGATTCTGATGTGGTTAATCTAGGGTGGGGTTTGGGCATAAATATTTTTTTGAAATTCCCCAGCTGATTCTAAGGTAAGCCAAGGATTTGAGAACCACTGATGCAGAACTTTGTCCACAGCTTTGCCCAGGACATGTTTAGACCATCTAGGCTTTCAGTCTATGGGCTCTATCCAACTCCCCTCTGCCCTAGGAGGCTCCATCCTTGGACAGGTTATTCTCCAAGCCCATTAGGAAGATCAGACCCAGAGGCCCCTCACATAGCCTTCTGGGTCTCTCCCCCTGCTAACCTCATTTTCTTCCTGGGCCCAAAGACAACGCCTATTCACTTCAGAGTCCTGTTAGGAACTGGCCAGCAAAGCTCAGTGGTCAAGGACCCTGGTCCTTGCAGACCCCTCTGGCCCTTGGACAGAGCCCAACCAGTCATTTTCCCAGGCTGGGCTGGAGCAGGGGCCAGTAGCCAGAACTGCGGTTTGGGTTTGGCTGATTAATGCCTGTTTCCCTATTAGGCAAATATGCAGATGAATGTGTGTTTGGGGCAGCAGTAATAAGACTGAAACTTGAAGAGCACCCTTCTGCTCCAGGTATTTTGGAGAAAGCTTTCTGAGCTGGGGCTCATCCAACAACTGCTGCCCGCCCACCCCTATTTTTACCACACACACCCCGAAAAGCAACTTTTCCCATGACTCACACGTGGCAGCTTGTGCACTTCTTTTATTATTAAATATATAAGCAGCTTCCTATTTTTTTAAATAGATATTTAAATGACTTTATATAAAATAATTCACCACTTCCAAGTATAAAAACAAAACCTCACAGTGCGTGAGCCGATGTTCCCTCTCAGCTTTCTCAGAGAAAAGAAGGGGTTACTGTGCAGGCAACTGGGGGGACACCCAGAGGTGACTCTGAGGCCTGCCCTGCTCCTGCGTCACCTAGCCCCTACATAGAGCTTCTGCAGTGGGCTGGACTTGCTTTTTAGATTTTTAAAATACTGTACGTTTAAGGGAGTGTAGGGGAGGGTAATGCCTTTTTTCTGTTTGTTTTCCTTCCAAGCTTCCATTTTTAAATACATACTTTCTAGTATCAAATATAGAGTCTGTGACTAGAAGAATGAGGAGTTCTCAGTGAAGTACTCCGCTGCCCTTCTCACTTTCTGGGGCTGTAAAGGAAGGCCTTGAGCCCTGACAGAGGCCCAGGCAGGGCAGGGTCTTCAGTGGAGGGCCCAGGGCAGCAGCCAGAGAGATACACAGCAGCACAAAGGGGTCAAAGGCAACTGACAGCCTTTCACCATTAGGCCAGGTCTCAGAGCCCCAGCCAGAGCTGAAAGCAGGTGCCCTGATGCCTCCTGGCCCATTCCCATCCAGGCTTGCCTGGTCACAGAGGGGGTGGGAATGGGTGCTGAAGTTAGATTAGGCGGGTGTCAACTGCCTACGGGGGTCAGGAAACAAGAAGCGTGGGAAGAGAATGGTAGCTGGGTGCCCATGCAGGTGGGGCAGGGTGCAGAGTAATCCCAGGCTCCTGCCAGATACAACCTGCTCAGCTCCAGGTGATGACCAGCAGCAGTGTTGGGGCAGGAGCCTGGAAGATGGAAAGGAGATGGGGCTGGGGGGCCAGGGGCCAGGAGCCATAATGTCAAAGACCCATTTTCTGTCAGAGTTCTTTGCCCTGCAGTCTCTCTCTGGCTCTGCTCTCCCCTCCTTCCCACTAGTCACTTCCCTCTTGGGAATGTCAAAGTGCAAGATGCAGAAACCAGGGCGAACAACACAGCCTAAAGACCAGCTCTAGCTGGCAGCCCAGGTTCTTCTCCCACCCGCTTCTCCCTGGAGTGTCAAAGGCTGGGTCAGGGGACGGCAAGGGCTTAGGGGTTCCCTCCAATGACAGGTGAGGCCAGCTCAGCTGCTCAATGCAGGAAGCTAGGAAAGGTTAGACAGGTGGGGAGGACGACAGACAGCTGACCACCCTGGGGCAGCCAGGGCAGGCTGTACAGCAGGCAGGTTCAGTGTTCACAGTGCAATGGCTTCCTTCATGAGGGGCAGCCTCTGCGTGGCTGCCTGGAAGTTCTGGGAGGGGCTGGAAGGAAGGAGGGCAGAAGAGACCAGAGCTTAGTCCTCCCCTTGGCATCAGGAGCAGGCCATGCAGGTCCTGAAGGCAGGGCTGGCCTCCCTTCTCCACCCAGCAACCAGAGAGGGCACTTAGGTGAACGGAGGGTGTAGAATCCTCCAAGTTGTGGGTGCAGACCAGCAGGCCCAGAGGCCTCCTCTTCCCGTCATTAGGCTGCATGTGTTTTCCGGGAAATCCAGCAGATGCTGTCCCACCCTGCCAATCTCATGCGCCTCTCATTGGAAACAAGTCCCTGCTTGCTGATGTTAGGATCTCTTGCCACCAGGCGGGTCCTCTGGGCACAAGGGCTCTTCCATTCCTCAGCCCTTGTCTTGCTGTCCAATATCCACAGGCCTAGGCATTGGCTTGGAGGGGAATGTGGGGAGGGTGCAGCCCTTGGGGGGCCAAGGGACCTGAGCCAGGCTTGTCAGCCTTCTTCAAGCAGACGGGAGCCTCCAGGGCCCACAATAAATATCAGTCACTTGGGGAACAGCCCCAGCCCTCTCTCAGTCAGTTGAGGGTCAGAGGGTCGAGGGCCGAGGGCAGAGGGACTCCTGTCTGGCTGCTCTGGTCCAGTCCTGGAAGGCAGGGATGCTTGTACTGGGCAGGCCACCATCCCAGGAGAATGGCTGGGGAGGGCTGGGGGTGGATGCCCCCATAACTTCTCCTCCATGAAGAGACTGTCCTGTGTGCCCAGCTGCAGGGAAAGAAAGAAAGGCTGGTCAGCTGAGTGGGAGTGGAGGAGGGTCGCTGAGGACACGGGTGGGAGAGGCGCAGCGTTCCTGTGGGCTGTTGGTGGTACAGCAGGCAGGACATCCTCTCGTTCTTTCCCTCGCCTACCCAGCCACCTCAGACACCGCAGAGGGGCCAGGCGGCCCTCCCTGGCAGCAGTCCAAGCCTCTGGCCAGACTGGCCTTACCTCCTCCCTCCTTCTGGGGAACCAGGGACCAAAGGGGAGGCAATGGGGTCTGGAGGAAGATGGGACAGGGTCAGGGGTGGGGTCATTGCTCAGACAGAGGGGCTTGACAGGGAGGGAAGGGGACACTTGAGTGTCTTTAGACCCCTCCTCGGGCAAAGCCATCTCACGGGCCCTTGGTGCAGTGAATTTAGGGTGGCTCCTGATAACTCCAAGGAGCTCTGGTAGCATAGTGGTTACAAATCAGGCTGCGAACTGCAAGGTCAGCATTTCGAAACTACCAGCTGTTCCACAGGAGAAAGATGAAGCTTTCTGTTCCCGTAAAGATTTACAGCCTCGGAAACCCTGTATAGGGTCGCTATGGGTCGCTTCTGACTCCATGGCACTTAACCACCACCTGATAACTCCAGCGAATCAGAGGGATCATTCATTCCCACCTCCACCCCATTCATCAGAGCATTCACAGATGATATTTGGGACAGCAGGGCAGACGTAACTGAAGAGGAAAAACTTGGGCCAGAGTAGAAAAGTCTAAAGGCAGCACTGGGACCATGCCATTGGGCACACTGAGCCCTAAGCAACCCAGCCTCCTTCTGGATGAGCCAAGGGTCTTGCCACCCTCCCACCCCCTCCCTTCACCATTATCCACAGAAGCCAGGGCCCTGCCCTCTCTCTTCCCCACCCCCAGCCTTGTCCCCTTGCCCAGCATCCCCAGAACACTTTGTTCCCAGAGCAGAAATCCCCTGGACTCCCTCCAACAGTTTGACTTTGACCCTGTGTGGAGTCTCCCACCCTGTGCATCCATAAGCCCTAATGGCAAAGCCCAGGATGGGTACAAAGCGAGATGGGCTCACAACCTCTGGCTCCTAGCCCATTCCCATGCTCTGGAGGGAAAACCAGAAACTGGAGATGAGCCATGCTGGGTACAGCCAGGCCACAGGCCCTGCTGGGGCCCAGAAGGAAAGGCCTGCTGGACTCATCTTCTGGTTCCCAGGGTTGACATGCTTGTGTCAGAGTTTTCTGTCTGTGCCTCTGGGTCCCTCTCTCAGTCCCTTTGCCTCTAGGCCTTTCTCTCTCCTGTCTCTTATAAGAAGAGCAGTCTGGCAGGCTGGCACTGACTCTTCCTGGAGCTTCTGGTAGCTGGCCAAAGAAGTCTGAAAACTGGATCTACTGATCTAGGTGGGGTGTGGATGGGGCCCTTGCCTGGGCTCCTATCCTAGTAAAACACGAAGAGGAGGAAGAGAAAAGCTTGCGGCAGGTCTGAGAGTAGCAGGCAGGGAAGATGGGAGTGTAGACAGATGGGGCAGAGGGCCAAGACCAAGGTGTGTGTGTGGTGGGAGGCTAACAATCAGCAGAAAGAGTGGCGTCCCTAAGGACCTCTGTCCACCAGCCCAGCTGACCCACTCACACATCTTAGCCCACCCTTTCAACACAGTAATCCCCAGGATTCTAGATGTGTGACTTCTCACTCTTCTCTAAAGGCTATCTTGGTTTAGAATATTTGCCAGATACCCTGTCCCTTCAGGAGTGACTCAGGCTTGCTGCTGTCCATACCAGAAGGCCCTAAGGCATGGTTGTGACTGGCAATTTGGATGGGTTGCCCCAGTGACCCAGTCAGTCAGCAAACAAGACAGCCAGCCAGAAAGTCAATTAGCCAATCAATTAGCCTATCAACTTACAAATAAAAGAACATTGTCCAGATCAAGGAAAGTAACCATGCCATGGTACTCTGAGCTGGTCAGATAACAGTCAGTAAATTAGTAAGACAGTCATTAATTAGTCAGTTGGTTAGTTACTCACCCAGCCAGCTGGTCAGTCAGTCAATTAGTCAGTTAGCTGGTTAACTGGTCAGTCAGAAGGTTGGTCAATTAGGGACAGCTGGCCACGACCAGTCATCAGTCAGCCCCACCCCATTTATTGAGCTGTTGGTATGTGTGGAGAAGCCCTGTCTGTACTAGAACCTGGGACAGAAGAGATACAAAAAAAAAAAAAAAGTGGAAGACACATTCCCTGCCCTCAAGGAGCTTACAACCTTTACAGGGGTGTAGAATGTACATAGACACATAAAATAGGATTTAAAAACTTACAAAAATGACATCCAAATAAGTGCAAATTGGTATAGTATTAATCAAATACAAGAGTAAGCGGGGTAGTAGGAATCAGAGAAACAACCAGAGGGCAGTGAGGGTACTCAGGGAGACTTCTGACAGGGCTGATTGTGGGCCTAGGGAAGGAAGGCGGGTAGAAGGGCCATGGGCTGGTGGGTCATGGGGACAGAGGGGAGAAAGAAAAAGGGCCACATTTTCATCAACAAATTCAATAGGCCTGGATGGTAGGCAGAAACCAATACGTGGTTTTAACAAGGATGAATATAAACTCCTGCACTTTGGTTATAGGGGGGAAAAAAGTGTCTAAGTACAGGAGAGCAAAGGTCTGGCTTCACAGAGGTTTATGGGAAATGGGACTAGGGGTTTTCATATACTACAGATTCAACACGTGACAACAGTCCGGTGTAGTCGTGAAAGAACTAATGCGATCTTAATCTGTACGAATAGAAGAGCATTGTCCAGATCAAGGAAGGTAACAGTCCCACTGTACTCTGAGCTGGTCAGACAACATCTGGAGCACTGTGTCCAGGCTGGGCGCCACATTTCAGAGGGACATTGACAAACGAGTGTGTCCAAAGGAGGGCGACCAGGATGGTGAGGGGTCTGAAAACCATATCATATAAGGAATGTTTGAGGGACTTGGCCACATTTAACTTACAAAATTCTCAAAGGGGATATGATTAATGGATTTTAAATATTTGAGGGCTCTCAGGAGGGTTGGAGGGAGGATCAGTGCGGAGGGGACAGGGAAGCCATTCTGCTTTTTAAAGGAAAGATTTCTCACAGTGCTAATGAAGATGTCATGGACTGTGGAGGGAGCAGGAATCTTTCCTGGGACAAGAAGTATGGGACAGGAAGTTGGCTGAAAGAGGTGGGAGCTGGACCAAATGACCTCTGAAAGCCCTTTCAAGACTGAGGGTCTATGGCTCTGTGACTCTAAAGGCAGGGAGGTAGAAAGGACTGGCTGAGAAGAAGAGCCAAATAGTAGAACAAAGAGAGGAGAAAGCTGGTGCAAGGTACATGTTGTGGGTCGTTGCTGGAGGGGCTTGGAAGCCAAGCTGAAAATGTTGGGTTTGAAGTGGTTGGCAATGTAGAGTTGTTGAAAATCCTGCAGCAGGGTAAAGACCTCACAAAAGCCACATTTGAGGAAGAGAATTTGGGTTACTCTGAGATCAAAGGACCAGATGCAGAAATGGAGGCAAGAGGTCATAGTGCCTGGCCTCAGATGAGCTGAAGAGACTAGGCGGCAGGGAAGACCTACGGGCCAGACCCAGTGATGGATGAGAAGGGGAACAGGAGAGAAGAGAGGGAGTGGAGTGTGTGGACCTCTGGGGTGGGGTGGGAAGTAGGGGGAGCAGTTAGTATCTCCAATGGGTTAGGGTGCCTGGAAAGGGTGTAGCTCAATTTGAGGGGGAGAGGAAGCTCAAAACTAGAATCTTACCTTAGAATTTCTTCTATACTGGCAGTTCCACCTGTCTGTCCTCATCCTGGGTCAGGGGGCTGCAAGTAGAGCATAGGGCTGTCGTGAGACTTCAGCAGGAGCAGGAGAAAGGGACCCACTAAGCTTATCCCCTAACTTCCCTGTGCATGTGCTCCAGCCCCGTCAGATTTGAAAGACCCTGGATTATCAAACCTCAGGAAGTAACCAAGAAAAATCCCAGATCCATAGGAAATAGGGAGGCTCCCCGCCCCCATTCTCTTCTACACCTCCAATTCCCCAGTGCCAGTGGGACATTTCCCTCTGCCAAGCTCAAGGTAAAAAACAATTCCACTTCAGGCTCCCGAGACCCTACCCTAAGGCCCACCTCACCTGCCCTCTGATTGTTCCATGGGAGAATCCACTGTCTGAGGTTCTCGATGGCTCTGGGAAGGAAAGCAGGGTTACTGAGGAGGTGGGGGAGCCTGGGAAGAGGGTAGGGGTGGGAGAGGGGACAGTGGTCCTTTCCCCAAGCAGGGCAGCCCCATGGGTTGATAAGAGAGTTGCAAGAGTTTCCCCTCCTGTCCTCAGTTACTGAGGGCCAGGAGAAAGCCAAGTGGCCTCCCTGCTGACAAGCCCCACATGCGCTCCTCTCTCTCTCTCCATGAGGGCTGTCTCCCATGGGTCCTTATCCAGGACTGCAGAGCCTATGCACAGCATCACAATCTTCCTTAGCTTCCCCTCTCATCTGGCTTCTTGTCCTGCTGTGGCCCCAAGAATATTCTCTCTCACTTTCTTCTGCTCCGGTCCCTTTCCTTCCTGCTGAGCTTATAGCCAGTAGAGCCTTCCTCATTCTGGCAGAAGCCCTTCCTCCCAGCTTTCCCATGCTCTGGGCTCAGTCAGCCTCCTCTCTCAGTGGTAGAAGAGCCCAAGCTGCACCTCCACCCTGCCCTCATCAGACTCTTCTTACCCGCCACCTCCGCCTGTAGAACAGGAGGCCCCCAACAGCCAGCAAGACCAGGATGATGCTGGGCACCAGCAGATGGAAGACAAATCCAGGGAGCTGGGGATCGGAGAGTCCCACATGTTGCCTTTCATGGCCTGTGTCAGTCAAAGGAACGGTGTTAAAACGGGCCTGGGGCCTGGCTGCCCCCTCACTTGCTCCTCGTCCTCCTTCCAGCTCTGCGGGGCTTCTCCGATCCCTGGTGCTCCTTTTGCCCCCCTGCACCACAGGGGGCAGCACGTTGCCCCTTGCATGGCTTCTGGGAAGGCTTGACTGAACAGAGAGGGTGGAAGGACTGCTGAGGCCTTGTGTGCGCAGAGATAGAGTCCTTGGAGAACCTGGCTTCTGATGGTCTTTGGGCAGGGCCAGTGGCTGATCCATCTCCTCGGGTGTGTGACTCCAGGCCTGGCCCGTAGGCTGGACAGTGACTGCACTGGGCAAGGGCATGCCAGTTGCGTCTGCCAGCTCAGGGGCCTCTGCTGATCTGGCAAGTGGAGAAGATGCCGGGAAGTCAGTGTGCTCAGTGGTCTCTGCTTGGACATTGCCCCCTTCTGGCCCGGAGGGTGAAAGTTCAGCTCCTTGAGGTACAGGACCCTCACTAGCCTCTCCAGACGCTTCTTCTAGTGCCCAGTTATTGTCCAACACAGAGTCAAGAACATCCTCCATCCCAGGGATGGGGGCCCCAACAGAGAGGTGGGGCTGAGGTGAACCGGCGGCGGGGTTGCCCTCGACGTTTGGTGTCTCTGGCAACTCAAAACTCTGGCAGGTACTCCTGGGTGGTCGCTGCTTGGCACTGCCTGTGTCCACTGCATTCAGGGGCTGCTCACTGGGCAACAGAGAGCTGCCCTCTGTTCCCTCAGAATCTGCCCAGCTCAAGCCAGCCCTAGGGACTGTGGAGGGGGCGAGGGGCTGGTGAGGGGAGGCAGAGGCCAGGTCACTGCTAGGGGTGGCTTTGGGGTATAGGCAGTTGCAATCAGGCTTGGTCACCACATCTGAAAGAACCATAGAGAGGGAGAGAGAAAGACGGGAGGAGATAGAGTCACCAGTCTCCAGCACAGCTTTCCTAGAGGGGCCAAGAGGGGGACATGGGTCTGGGGCTCCCCTCATCCCCTGACTCAGCCCTGGAGCTGAGGAGAGGACAGTATGGGACAGATGCTCATGACTAGGCCTCAGGCAGAGCAGTGTCTCATGGGTCAAGAGCGAAGAGGGGACTTCAATGCACAGACTGGGGTCAGAATCAGGGAAGACAAAAGAGAACAGACAGCCCATGCTAGAATTCCAGCCAGCTAGACAGCAAGCCAGGATGAGCAGAAGCCAGACCTTGAGGTTGAGAAGTAACCTCCAGGACTAACACAAGGCACCCTCAAGCCCAAAGACACCACACTGGTTGGAAAGCAGAGATGGTTTCATGCACAGCCAGGGACCACACAGCTGCAGCCACAGGAGGGAACTGACTGGAGCTGGAATGTTGCCATGGCTTGAGGCCTTGGTATTGAAACAAGCAGCCTGGACTTGGCCACTGGCAGGTGGCAGGGCCCCAGCTCCTGTCTCAGGGAGTTGTAGGAGGACACGTGTGGCACAGGACGCAGAGACGAGGACACGCAGGGCACACATGTTACGTAGCTGGACCAGCAGCACTGAGAGAGTTTGAATGATGCTCATACTTCAAATCCTGCTTTGTCCCTTGAGGGGACACTCAAGGCATCCCGGGGACTTCTGGAGCCAAGGTGTCCTGGTGATTCACAGCAGGGCTCTTGGAGTGAGGGCCCTGACTCCCAAATAGGGTAGGATATCTGCCCTCTCCACTGAACCCTTCCAAGTGGTCGGCCAGTCTGCAGCGCCCATGGGGAAAGTCTCCAAGAGGGTCCCTTTCCACTCTCTGATCTCCCAGCTACCAGCATCATCCTTCTTGATGTCTTGGCATGCAGACATATGTGGGTGTGCATGCACACACATGCCAGAGAGACATGTGCCCAGGAACGGCCAGAGGTACGTGAAGCCACATATGTACATGAAACAAGCACATCTACACACACAGGCGCACAAGTAGCAGTCTTCCCCGGGGTGCCTCCAGCCCAACAGCTCACCTCCCGGCTTGTCCTTGGTCCCTTACATCCTCCCGACACCATCCACTTGCTGGTCCCTTGGACTTACCTTGGCTGGAGCATTTAGCAAAGCTCTCGCTGCAGTTCTTGGAGAACACATTCCAGTTTTCATTAAGGAGATTCCTTGTTTCATTGAAGACATTCTTGATCTTCTCCAGCAACTGGAGGGGTGTCTCATAAAAAGTTCGGACACAGGCCTGGAAAGAGAGCAGGGAGCCCCTTTGGTAAGTCTGACCATTGACCCCACATGCCTATCTATTTTGTCAGCCTCTCTTGGGCTTTCTCACATCTGTCTGCTTTTTTCCCTTTCACATCCTCCTTACTTACCTTACTGGTTTGCAGCAGAATCTATTTGGAGGCTGTGGAATGTGCCCTTTACTCATATAGCCATTAAATACAAGTATGGTAAAGACCCTGGAATTGTGCAATGGGTGAGTGTGGAGTGGCCCCTGGTAGAGTTGGACTTTGTGTCCAGCAGGGGCATTTGCATAAAATACAGTCTTATATGTGTTATGAGCCCTGTGAAAAAGGAGGACTAAATGAGCCTGGCAGTTCAGGGAGCATTCTCCCCCCTCCCCAAAACGGACTCAAAGATGTTGTTGTTAAGTGCCCATTGAGTTGGTTCTGACTCATAGTGCCCCTGTAGAGGGTTTCTGAGGCTTTAAATCTTTGAGGGAGCAGAACGCCTCAGTCTTCTCCCACGGAAAGGCTGGCTGTCTCAGACCGTGGGCCTTCTGGTTCACAGTCTACTGTATGAAGCCAGAGCACTCCCCTACTCAAAGATGAGCAGGAGTTAATCAAGAATCCAGTGTGAGGTGGGATGTGGAGAGAACTATCTAATTCCTGAGGCAGGATAGAGCCTGAGATATTGAAGGTCTAGGAGAAGGAAGATTGGCAGGGCTCAGTACCATCGTTCAGGGGAAAGTGGTGAGAGGTGCAGATGGAGAGGGGTCAGCAAGGGCAAGTCCTGCTGGTCCCTGTGGGCTATTTTAAGAACTTTTAATATTATCCATAGAAAAACAAACCCAAAAATATCTGAAGGCTTGCTGGGAAGGAAGTAGTGGCCTGGTAAGACTTGGGTTTTAGAAAAATCATCTTGCTGTGGTGTGGAGAGTGGGATGGAGCAGGCCACAGGGGATGTGAGCCCTTCTCTGACGTGAGGAAGGGCTGAAGGCGTCTGGCCCTAAGTGAGCTCTCCCACTGGCTTCTGATGTTTCTCTCTTCTGCTCGTGGGATCTGGGACCTCTACATCTACCAGAGCTCTGAGAAGCTTCTCATACTCGATATTCCTTGTACTACTCGTGCTGTTCCACCTCATTCCCTTACCAGATCCCCCTTCTCCACCTGACTTCTAGATGCTGGCATTCTTCAGGGCTCCGGCAGATATGCCCACCACTTCCTGCCCATGACTCTCAAAGTGCACAGGGAAGAGTTACAGGTTTTTACTAAGATGTTGTTGTTGTTGTTGTTAAGTGCCATCGAGTCGGGTCCGACCCATAGCGACCCTGTACAGGGTTTCCGAGGGTGTAAATCTTTACGGGAGTAGAAAGCCTCCTCTTTCTCCCGCGGAGCGGCTGGTAGTTTCGAACCGCTGACCTTAAGGTTCGCAGCCCGATTCGTAACCACTACGCTACCAGAGATGTAGTCAGCGACAACTCATGATGGCCCCATATGTGTCAGAGTAGAATTAAACTCTGTAGAGTTTTCAGTGGCTGATTTTTCAAACGTAGAGCCAGACCTTTCTTCTCACACAGTATGTCCTTAATGAATGTTTTACTACATCAGTGAATGAATGAAGGAAATGTCCTGGACTCAGTTCCAGTATTCACTGGCAATGTTGTTTCTGTGGCTGTTGTTAAGCGCCATAGAGTTGGTTCTGACTCACAGCGACCCTGTATAGGGTTTCCGAGGAGAGGCTGGTGAGTTTGAAGCACCGACCTTGTGGTTCAAACCGACCTTGAAGTCCAGTGCATTATCCTGCAGTGCCACACCAGGACTCCACCAGGAATATAACACTGGCCAAAAGAATAATCTAATTTGTGCTTATTTCCTCATCTGTAAAGTCAAAACAATAAACCCTGCTAGCTGCTCTGTAGAGGTTGTTGTAAGAAAAAGGCGAGCTGGCTCTCTCCTCTCTCCATAAACCTGTCTCCCCCACACCTTCCTTCATACTTCATAGATAAAGCAGCAACCATTGGACGGAAGTTCCCTGTGCCCCACTGGTGCATCAGGAGTCTGGTTCTTCTCAGCTCCAGAGGAAGGGTCCCTCCCTAAAGAGGTCTTCCTCTCCCTACCCAAGGTGTAACCAAGTGGGGTCCAAGGACCACTGAGAATCATATCATGGGTGGGGTTACCTGTTAAAACGCATATTCCTGAATCCCCACCGCCTCCCCAGACCCAGTGAATCAGACTCTCTGGGCAGAGTGGCCTGCCTGGGAGTCTACACTTCAAATAAACTCTCCAGTGGATTCTTAGAAACTGTAGAGCTGGAAATTCACAAATTTAATACCTTGCATTAAAAAACTTTCCTACTTCAACCCCATGCCCTTCCAGCTTGCCTCGTTATTTCTGCCTCCTTTTGGAGCCAATTTCCTCCATAGTATTGCCTCCACTTCTTCTCTTTATATTCACCCTGATCCCGCTAAAGCCTTCAACAGCCATCTCCATGTTGCCAAATCCAATGGACATTTTTTTTCAGTCCTTACCTTGCTTGGCTTGGAAACACCATTTGATAAACATGACTACTTCCTCATTTAATACACTCTTACTTGGGCTGCCCCTCCTTTATCTGACCTCTAAATGCTTGTGTACCTCTGAGCATAGCCTAGCTTTAGTTCTTTACTCCCAGTGGGCAAGAGATACAGTTCAAAGGCTTCATAGATGATCCATCCATAATGCTGATACCTCTTCTCTCTCTCTCACTCTCTATTTATCTATATGCTGTTGTTAAGTGCTGTTGAGTCGGTTTCAACCCATAATGACCCTGTATTGGGTTTCCAAGGAGTAGCTGGTGAGCTTAAACCACCGACATTGTGGTTCAAATGACCTCGCAGTCCAGCACATTACCGCACAGTGCCATAGCAGGACACCATATAGCTATATAAAATGTAAATTAAGACACTTAGATCCAGTTGTCTGTACAAAACCTCCATTTGGCCATTTCACAAACATCTGAAGAGTAACATGTCCTATGGAAAAGACTGCAATCATTGTAATAAAAAGCAAAGTATATGATTTGTTGAATGTAAAACTGATGATCTGCTCTGTAAACCTTCACTCAATTCACTATAAAGAGTTGAAAAAAAAAAAAAAAAGATTAATATGCCTCCTAAATGGAACTCCTGTTCTTCCCCCAAAACCTTTTTTACCATTGGATCACTCCATATCATCATCACTGAAACATCTAGGTACTCAAGACAAAACTCTGGGGCTTGTCCTTGGCTCTTCCCTTCCCACAGCCGCTGCATTTACCAAGTCTTGCTGGCTCTGCCTCCAATGTCCACTTGCCTCCACCTTCATTGCACCACTTAGTCCAAGCCATCACTGACCTGGACTCCCTGCCTCCATTTCTACCACCTACAGCTCATCCTCCACAGGGCAACCAGAATGCCTTACAAGGGCTGTTTACAGTGGCTTCCCTGGCACTTACAACAAAATCTTTAAGGCCCCAGACGAGATGGCTCTTGCCTCCTCTACACTCTTCCTTTTGCATTCCATATCTAGCCATGTTCACCACCCTTTGGGTCCCTGGATGTGCACATTCCTGTCCCCCTGAGGGCCTTCTGCATCATGTCCCCTGAGATGGAACACTCTTAACACATTTTGCTTTCTAACTCTTACTCATCTTTGGATCTCAAATTCACATGATCTCAACCAGAAGCCTGTTTTTTCTTCCCCATGTCCATTCAAATTCGAGATCTCTGTTTCTCTCTCTCAGAATCTTATGTAGTTCTTGTTCATGATTCACTATTTCATTTACTCCAGATATTCCTGTCTCTGATGAACCCTTCTACAATACAACAAGCACATACCACATATTTTACTTATCTATTTTATCAACTGTCTCACCATCTCCAACTCCACCCTCAAATGTAAGCTACATGAACGTAAAGATTTTTGTTTGTTTTGATCACAACTGTTTCCCAGTGCCTAGAACAGCATCCTGTATACAGTAGGGACATAATACCTATTTGTAAAATACATGAATAGTCCTTATGCTTGAAATTATATTGATTTGTGTCATTGTTTGTTTAATGGCCAGAGTTCTGTGTGGCACTGTAAGATAAGCACTGGACTGCTAACTGCAAGGTCGGTAGTTCAAACCTACCATCCGCTCCTTGGAAACCCTATACAAGGTCACTATGAGTCAGAACTGTTTCGGTGGCACACAACAACAACAACAGCCACCTCATTTGATTGTGAGTCCCCTGAGGGCAGGAACCATGTATTTCTTATACACAATGATACTGTCAAGGCTGGGCACTATCCCGCCTGAATAGTAAGTCCTCAGCAGAGGTTTGTGGGATGAAAGAATGAATGAGAAAGTGAGTGAATGATGACATGAAGTGAGGCATGTGAAGGTACTCAGTACTTATGAGCAAGGCCAGGTGGCTGGGCTCCTTGTCCCACCACTACTTGTACTCCCTGCAGCCACAGCCACCCTTTGTCCTTACTCAGTGCAGCCAGTTCTACACAAGTTGGGAACGGAAGTGAAAGCAACCCTCCTACCTTGTCATGCTCTTCATGATCCTTGGTGAAGCAGCTCTTCAACTGCAAAGAAAGTTCCTGGAGCTTCAAGATGAAATTGGCATTGGGGGTGTTGTCTTTGAAACGCAAGGTGTCCTCCATTATGTCTTGCACCAGGAGAAATGCCTTCTTAAGGTAGCACACAGGATCATTCTGCAAAATGAGAATCTAGAGCTTACAGCCTGATTGGTACAGCCTGGGGACGGAAGCTCTATGCTAGAAACCCTCTATGCCACAAAGACAGAGGGCTACTCCACCCCTGGAGGAGGGCAATACCATGCCAGCAATGTGGAAAATACCGCTCTCAACTGCTCTTTCATTCCCTTTCTTTGGGATCTGGTACTTGTGAAAGTTTTGGATTTGTTGTTATTAAGCGCCATCGAGTTGGTTCCAACTCATAGCAACTCTGTATAGGGTTTCTGAGGAGTGGCTGGTGGGTTTGAACTGCCGACCTTGCAGTTAGCAGTCCAGTGCTTATCCTACAGTGCCATATCGGGACTCCAGACATTGGAATAAAGGAAAGGAAATATGGATTCTGATCGGAGAGAATCAGAATTCTTTGGCTTTCTGAAAGTAGGGCTTTAATCAGGGTGGGGGCACATAAGGAGAGTAGGCTCTGAGGAACACCCCTCTCTCTCTTCTTCCCTCCTCCCCTCCTTCTCTCTCTCTGCTTGGCTTCTACAAAAGTTCTATACCACCTGGCTCTTTCTAATCCTCCAGCACATAGATTACCTCAGGACCCAAAGAATAATGTCAGTATTTCATTCATATATTCACTCATCATTCATGCCTTTAACAACATTTACTAGAAACTTATTGGACTAGGTGCTAGGGGGAGAGCTAATGCAGACAGAATCTCTGTCTTTGAGAAGACCACCATCTCTTCATGGAGACAACTCAGACCACTCATAAAGGCGGACCAAAAACTCACTTCTAATTGAGGTGTGTATGGGCAGGTGTGTGCAAGCTCAGAGATGAGGGTGACCTCCTATATCATGGCAAAGGTTTTGTAAGAGACAGGAAGATGGATAGACACGGAATAAGGGCCTGTGTGAGGGCAATTGGAGAGGTATCACAGACATCAGGAAGAGTTTAAAGAAGACTTGGAGGTAGGGAGGAGATCTGTGAATGGAGACTGGAACTCATAATTGTCCAGCTAAGCAACCTAGGCTTTCTTCTGGAGTGATGAGGGTCTTCCATACATTTTGGGGAGGAAAGTGAAAGCAACAGGCTGAGATCTCAGAAAGCTCCCCCTAGTGGTGGTATGAGGGGTGTGCCAGTTAGGAGGCTCCTGAAATTGTCCAAAAAACTAATCAGGAGGGACAGAGCTCAGGCTGCTGAAACCCACAGAACCAGCAGCACTGGGTGTGTGTGGTGGGAGGGAGAGGGAAAGGCCTGGACCGACTCCCTGGATGCTGGCCTGTCTGGTGGATGGAGGTAATACTCTTAAGCCAAGCACGTGACCGGGAAGTAATAGTTTGCCTTAGGCCCTAGAGCTAGCCTCACAGGGTTCAAACAAGGCCTCCAACACTTACTAGCTCTGCTTCCGCAACCTCTCTGAGGATAATAAACAATATCAGTGTACCTCAGAGTGTTTTTGGCAGAGTTAAATTAGAAATGTGCCTGGCATCATAGTAGGCACTTGATATGTGCCTTGACAGGAGAGAGAGAAGCAGGGTATCTTGCCCAGCCCTGGACCCTGGCACCCCCCCACACAAGTACCTTATGCCCCTACTCTGCCCAGCTCTAGGATTTCTACCACCTTCATGCACCCACTCCCAGTACACCTAGAAGATCTATAAAGGCAGGACTTGTAAACAATCAGCACTCACCAACTGGTCCTGGTCTACAAACTCAAAGGCAATTTGGCATGAGGTCTGCATCTGACTGTCAATCTGTAAGAGAGAGCAGCCCAGTAGTGTCAGGATGGCTGAGACTTACCTGAGCCTGCCTCATAGTAGGGATTGGAGTTTGGGGATGGATCAAGATTTCTACCACCCTGCCCCCCAAGCATACCTGGAAAGATAGGGGGAAGGTAAGGCCAGGGTTGAAGAACAAGAAGTCTCTTTCTTCCACCACCTACCTTATGAAACCTGACAGATGCCAGCTGCTAAAAGGAAGAGCTATCTAACAGAGTATATAGAACAAAATCTTCCCCTGGGAGATAGTGGGCTCCCGGTCATGGCAGGGATTCAAACAAAGGGTGGATCAGCTCTGAGGATTCAGGATATGTGTGGTTTAGGACTAGATGCCCTCAAAGTTCTTGCTGGACCCCAGAGCAGTGGCTCTGTGATTCTAAGCTCAGAGAATGCTGTGGCTTTTGGGTCTAGGCAGGAGTAGGAGATGGGTCACAGGGGAGGCCCAGCCTGGAGGCCCCAAGCTCAGGGCCCTGGAGTTGGCCTTCGCCAATGGTGTCCCACCCTGCCCAGCTGGCCAGAGGGATGGTAAATTCCCATCTGAACAGAATAGCAGTCATGATATTAAACTAATCCTGCCTGATTGGACCATGCTTGGACCCAAGTAGAATGGCGCACCGACTCCTTCATGGCCTGCATGAGCAAACCACCTCAGCCCCAGTGCTCGGGCAAGAGCCAAGGAAATAGGGGTGGAGAGCTGGCAGTTAGGCGGGTGCCTCCCCTCCAAATCTGACAGTGGCCCTGGCTCTAGACTGGCGGCATATCTAGGAGTCCAGGAGCTGGTGACAACATGAGAACGCAGGCACTGTGCCGGCTCCCTGGAGGAGGCATCTCACTCAAGGAGACAGGCCTCAGAAGTCTTTTTAGAGTCCACACTTGATATTCCTGGGCAATCACTAACATAGGCAACCAGCTGAAAGCTCATTCTGTCCACGGCTTGCAGGGAAGTTAGAGACGGTTTCAGGGCCTTTACACGGAGAGGTGAATGACGGGGGCAACAGTGGAGCTGGGGCATGGGGGGAGAAGCCACAACCATGTTTGCACAACACTATTTTTCTTTGACCCTGCTCCCTGGATTATGTCTCAGTTTCCCCCGTGGGGAAAAAGCGAGGTACTCACCAGGCTCTGAAGGATCATCAGGTGGCTGTTGGTGATTATATGGCTACAGTGTTTCGAGGGCATCTTCTCGGCAGCGCTCCAACTCACCAGGAGACAGGCCAACAGCAGCCAGGAGCCCAGCCATGTCTGTGATAGAGAAGGCATCATTTCTCCCCAGCTCTCACTCCCCGCAAAGAGCCCTGGTGGCACTGTGCGTTAGACTTGGGGTTGCTAACCACAATCTTGGCGGTTCAAACCCACCAGCTGCTCCAAGGGAGAAAGATAAGGCTGTTTGCTCCCATCAATATTTATAGTCTCAGAGTTCTATTCTGTCCTACATAGGATTACTAGGAGTCAGAATCAACTCAACAGCTCTGCTGAGGGCAGAAAATCAATGAAATTCTATAGACTCTGCCCCTTACTCCAGGATGCAATAGTGCCCAAATCCAGATTTACTAGCATTTCCTACCAGCCATGACACAATCGTGCTTTCCTTGATGACAACCCAGATGTCACCTCCTCTAAGAAGCTTCCCAGATTCATCCAGGCCAAGTCATTAGACTTCTAATGATAACATGGGTGGTATGCCTATCAGACTAACTTCCTCATTACCCAGGAAACTCCTGGAAGGCAGGACTTGCATTTGCCTGTTATTCTGCCCCTGCAACATTTGACAAGGAGCCAGACACCTTCTAAGCAGCCTACTCTTCTCAAATTCACATTCACACACCAGCTTTCAGACTACAAGCCAGAGACCTTTTCCTGGGCCCAGGTCTCGTTCTGCCATTGGAAAAACTGGAGTCCCCAACTCATTTCCCTGGGTACTTATCCCTTGCCAGAGACCTCTTTGAGCCCAGACTATGTGTTTCAAGGAGCCCAATCAATTGATTACAGGTTCCAATGCCTGCTATGAGACAGTCTTGGCTAGCACCTGCCTATTAGAGTCTCATCAAGCTCTGCATCCAGCCAGCCCAGCTCTTACCATGGTGAGGACATTTTTCTGAGACCTTTCCCCTCTTTCAGCACCCACCTGGCCCTGTAGCCGCTCAGCCCCAGAGTGACGGAACTAGCTCCAGGCACCCTGCATTCCTCCTTCCCTCCTCCTCACAGAGGTCCCCTCTGTTCTCTCCTAGTCTTAGGTCTCCCCCTTCTACAGCTAGAGGCAGAGACCCCCTTGAGCTCCCTTCCCCTAGCTTCAGGTTGCATCTTGGGAGCTCCTGAGCCTCCTGGCAGCTGATGCCCCCAGATTCAGGGAAATGCTAGCAGGGTGGGGTGAGGGTTGGCACCTTCCTGGCTTCTGGGATCTGGGCTCAACCCCAGTAATCCAGATGATGAACAAATAGTGCAAATAAATAGCACATTGGAAAAACACAAGGCGACTATGAAACAGCCCACAACAACACGCTGATTTACATATAACTAAAAGTCCAAATGCTGTCAGCTCTTATCAGGGAGAAGATTCAGCTCTGGCTAGGCTTTCAGGGAGGCTGCATGGAGAAGGGGCCTCCGGGAGGCCTTGAAGGATGGAGAGAAGTTGGAGGCAAAGAGAAAGAAAGAGAAGTCTGAAGGGAAAAGGCAGAGGATGGTCCAATGCCACTCAGCACAGGGACAACACCGGGCCTCCTGGCCTGGCCTGAGGAAGGGAGAATGTGGATGAGAAGGACCACAGTCAGTTAGGGAGGTACTTTGGATGGGAATGGCTGCCCAGAAACTTCAGGTTCAGGACCCATTGGAGGAAACTGGGTCATGCAGATGGTGTGTCTCTGGGTCCCAGAGAAGAGGATGCTCAGCACGATAATCCTGCCACAGACACTACAAAATATTGGTAATTGTGGATAGCAAGGTGAAGACAATGCTTAACCCCAAGGGCTGCCTGACTTTTGAAGATATTTCAGGCTTCAGTTTAGGGAGCACGGAAGCCGCCATATGGATGACTAACTAACTTTAAAGGTGGTTAAAGGGAGCCTCTTCTGGACCTGGGACCCTAATTCTGCCTCACAGGAAGACCAGGATGGACACCCGAAAGTTAATGCTCTAACTGCATCTGGCTGAGCTGGCTCTTCTTCCTCCTCCCTGTTTCCTCCCACTCACCAGCCTCTGCCTCTGTACAGCAGCCTCAGGAAGGTGTCCTTGCTGTAGGCTCAGAGAGATTCTGGGATGTCTCAATCCATTTTTCATTTGGTCCATCATCTCCATCCACAGGTCTCTGGAGAGACTCTGGCATGACTGGACCCTTGGGCCAGCCACCTTTTCTTTCCTCCTCTTAGTATCAGTCCAACTTTCCCCAATATCTCTTCCTCAAGCTCCTTTCCCTTACCCATCACCTAATCCTTCCCCCGTCCCCCTTCAGCCTCACCTCCTCACTCTCAGTTAAGTGTTTCCTTCCCCATGGCTCAGTTCTTCCCTCTCCCTCCATCTGCAACCCCTTCTCCCATCCCCAAACATTTTTCTGCTTCTCTTCAGGCCAGGTTTCTCCTTTCATCTACTCCAGGGCTCCTCAGAAGCAAACCCACTGGAAGACCATAGACTGTTCAGTAACAGTGTCACTCATATTTTCAAGGAAGCTGCAGCAGCTACAACCCAGGGTTCCGGCCCAGCATCCCCCATGCAGTCCTGAGTTGTTCCTACCCCTTGTCCAAAACTCTGCAGCAAACTCTCCTTTCACTTTCTTCCGGATCTTCATAACCGACCAAGATTAGATTTTGCAAGAAAAAGTTTCAGAGCTAATGTCTTCAAAGTCATGGGTCAAGTCAGCTCCGAGGCTTGTTCCCCACAAGACAAACTTGACTCAGCCACCGGAGTCCCCATCAGCTGTTTATGGCTTTCCTGCCTGCTTTTTTTCTGCCAGCAGGTTGCTCGACCTTAGCATTGTATGAGCCTGGTGGTCCCTGAACTTTTCCTACCCCGAAGCGTCCACTGCCCTGCCAGTTCTAGAAGCATGTGTGTATCTGTTGAATAAGATGTCCAGTGAGGAAGGCACAAGACCCACAGCGACTCTTCCTGTCCCTTAGCAGTGACCGATCAAAAGGTTGAGAAGTCGGTAGAGGCAGAGGCACCCTGGCTGACACTGAGCCTCCACTCATACCTGTGAACCCCTCTTTGCTGCTTGCGGGTGGCTCAGCTATGCTCTCTGTGCCATGGGATGTGCAGCCATCCCCTAGTCATGGAAGCGCCGCAGCTCCTGGAGAAGCTGCAGGGCCGCCTCCAGCCGCCTAGCGCCGGGGGCCTCGGGGCAGCTTCGCGCGCCAAGGCGGGAAGGAAACCGCAGTCCTCCGCCGCGGCGGGAAAGCCTCTGTAGCCCGGACGTCCGGAGGGTCCGTAGAGAGGCACCGCGCCGCTCTCCCGCCCGGGGCCCAGACGCCGCACCACGGCCGCCGCTTACCGTGGGAGGGCAGCGCCCGGCAGCGCCTCGCGCGGTCATACGGGCAGCTGGGTCCCGGCCGGGCGCGCCCGCCGCCCTTGCTCGCTAGCCGCTGCTGAAGTCTGCGCCCAGGCCAAGGGGCCGCGCCGTGCCGCTGTGCCGGGGTGCGGAGAGATCGGCAGAGGCGCCGAGAGAACCGAGGCAAACTTTCACTTTCCCCAGCAGAGCTCCACTGGCCAGCTCCTCGGCACAGCCTTTTAAGCGGGCTGGGCATGTGGTTTATGGGAAATCACCCTGGACATGCGCCAGACACACAAACACACTCACACACACACGCACTGATACAGACAGACACACACATACACACACTCCGGAGGCCCACTGAGCCGCTTCCCCACCTCCTCCCCTCCCCCAGCCCTCCGTCTGGTCTTCCCCGCTTGTCTTTCCAGTCGCCCTCTGTTTCTTCTCGAACAGGACGCGGGCTCCACCGCCTCCCCGCCCTTCTCCCGCGCGCGGGGCTTCAGATAGAGCTGTTCGTTTCTCGCTCTCCAAGCAGATCCGGTGCTGTCAGTCTCTTTCTAATATTTGTCCCAAGGGACTTTCCCTCTAGGCCCGAAAATCCCCAAATCTGAGTAGGAAATGATCCGAGAGAAGGGACAGGCACTGGGATAGAAAAGCAGGCAGTGGGGCCTTTCCCGTGCTCACTCTGCAGCCCCTCGGAGGAGTCTGAGTCAGCAGGTCTGTAAGCAGCCCCTTCCCTCTTAGGCAGCCCCCAGGCAGCCTGCCTAGCCTCTGCTCTCTTGTCCTGACGGAAAGGGGGCCACCTGGCCAGGAGGGGAGGGAATGTGCCCTGGGAAGGGTAGCTGGGACACTCTGCTCTCTATGCCAGAAGACATGATGGGCGGGTGATGTAAATGCTGGCCGGGACCCTGCTCCCTCTTGGCAGGGCAGGATTGGAGGTCATGCACCTATTTCCCCTGTTGATTTTGGAAATGCATTTATAAATAAGCTGAATCACATTTTACATCTCTACATGGTAGCGTAGTGGTTACGACTTGGGCTGTGAACCGCAAGGTCAGCAGTTCGAAACTACCAGCTGCTCCGCGGGAGAAAGATGAGGCTTTCTACTCCCGTAAAGATTTACACCCTCGGAAACCCTGTACAGGGTCGCTATGAGTCGGTTCCGACTCCACGGCACATAACAACAACAACAACATGAACCCTAACAGCACAAGCCTATTATCATGCCAGCTTCAGGAGCTTTTCAGTTCTTCAACTCATTATTATTCAGTGTCTAGATCCTAGGAGAAGGCTTCACTAAGTTCTTGGATGTTTTCTACTATTTTTCAATTCCATTTTCCCACAAACTTTAAAAAATTTATATATATATATATATCCTGCCGTGGCGCTGTGGGTTAATGTGCTAGAGTACAAAGGAGCTCTGGTAGCGTAGTGGTTACGAATCGGGCTGCGAGCCGCAAGGTCAGCAGTTCAAAACTACCAGCTGTTCCGCGGGAGAAAGATGAGGCGGACTGCTCCCGTAAAGATTGACAGGCTCAGAAACCCTCTGCAGGGTCGCTATGGGTCAGAACTGACTAGACGTCACTTAACAACAATATATATGTGTATAAATATATATATATGAAACCTGGTGTGGTGCTGTACAGTAAGCTGTGACTGAAAGGTCCATAGGAAGCACAACGGCAGCAGTTCAAACTCACCACTCACCTCCTCAGAAAGCCTGTACAGGGCCACTGTGAGTCGGAACCAACTCAACAGCACTTAACTTTTCAGTTCAGTGCTTATCCTATAGGGCTAAATTTCTTGTCACTTGCCCCATCCCAGGGTTTCCAACCAATTTATTCCAGTTTGACCCCCTGCTAAGAGTTTGCCATTTCACCCCAGATATACCTGTAGATTCTGATTTAGTATATCTGGGGTGGAAATGCACATTCTCAGCAGGGGTTTGAACCAGAATAAATCAGTTCATTCATGGAGCAAAGCTTACTCCAATTCCCAAAAGTAATTTTAATAGTCCCATGTCTTTGCTCATGCACTGGTCTGGTACCTCTGCTTGCTTCTTTCCTTTCCCCATTTGTTCTTATGGCTAAATCTTTATTCTTCAAGACTGAAATTGCATCTCATCATTTGTTCTTATGGCTAAATCTTTATCCTTCAAGACTGAAATTGCACCTTCACAGTTCCCCAGGTAAATCAATACTTCCTTTTCCTGTGTTCCCAGTGGAGTTGATTTAGTCTATATAGTAGCCTGAGCAGTTGTTTGTCATTCATTCATTCGTCTCATTGTTTTATAAATTAGTTAAGGTGCTCCTGACTAAGGCAGCATTTTAAGGATTAGGGTGATGGCTATATTCTGCCTCTATCCTGGACTGATACTTCCTCTAGGGTGGCAAACTGTGTTTAGTTATCTCTGAATAAATGGTGCTCATAAGTAGTGTGACGCTGTGGGTTAATGCGTCAGACTGCAAAGTCATTTGAACTGCAAGGTCGGTGGTTCAAACTCACCAGCTCCTCTTCAGAAACCATATACAGGGTCACTATGGGTCAGAACCGACTCAATGGCACTTAACAACAGCAACAACGAGTGTAGAAGGAGCAAACAGATGCTTACAGCACAGGAAGGAAGGCCTGAGATAGAAACGCAGTCAGAGGAAGCAGGTCGAGGACTTACTTCCCCCCAGGAATGTTCTCTCAAGTAGCCCTTGTATGATAATGATTTTTAAGATAGCATGTTGACAAAGATATCACAGTTCTTAAGACTGATGAGATGTTAAGAGGAAGCAATGTGAGAATGATCAACTCTAGACTTCTTGATAGGGTAGTCAAAATTCTCTTGCTCCTTCCTTCACCAATCCAACCCTGCCCCAGGCGCCTCGTTAGAACCTCTCTCTGAGGGGAATCATTCTGTGTCATTTAATCGCTCAATTTTTCATTTTCCCTCAAGTAAAATTCTTTATATACTCAGGTTTGAACCCTGACTCCATGACTTAGAAGCTCTTTGACCTTGACAGCTATGTTTAGTCATTTGCTGTATCACTTTGGATAAACCGCTCTCAGCTTCAGTGTTCTCATCTGTGAAATGGACACCTTCATTTCTCTTTCTCAGAAAGGTGTTATAATGATTGAATGCCTACAAAGTATTTAGCACAGTGGCTGAAGGTGGATTATTATTATCATTTTCTGTCCATTTGCGTGGGTCAGAAGCAATGACATAGTGGTAAGGTGAACTTGGGAGTTCCAATGTCAGATTTTAGTTCTAGCTTTAGCTGTGTGACTTTGAACAAACCCTTAATTCCTCCTAAGCTTCTCTTTCCCTATCGTACAATGGCAATAAGTCTTTCTTCAAGGAATGGTTGTGAAATACAGGAAATCTTCATGGTATTGACCAACGTAGAATAGGTGCTGAGTTATAATAGAGCTCTTTAGAATATTAGGCTGTGGGGTGCTGGATCCATGGAGAGATGTGTGAGGCCTTTAATGAGGGTAACTGCAGTTCTCATGATCTGTTACCTTAAAAGGAGAAATTGTAAATATATTAAATCACAGAATCGCTTTGCCACCAGACATGGGGAAGTCGAGGCTAGAATTCAGGACGTGCCTTTGAGCACTGTCTCCCGAGCTTGTTCTGTACTCAGTCTGATACTCTTACTCCCTTCCTGTGGCTAGCTGGGTGGGCAGTAGTTCTTGGCTGGAACTCAGAGCCATTTGCACGTGGTTCCTTAGATATTCATACCCATGCAATCCTGTGTGTGTTCCTCTGTGGGCAAGGAGTTTTGGAACCACAGAACTAGAAGCTTTTCTACCCCCACATTACCTCAAGTGAGGAAATGGAGGCCCAGATAGGGGCCCCCTCCTCCAAAGTACTCATGTATTGACAGAATCTGAAGTGGAGGACTCAGAAGTGGGATCTACAGGGAGACAACTCTGGGCTCCTATGTTCTTTCCCTGATCAGATTAATCACTGGTGGAGTCATGTCCATCCATGGCTGGGGGAGGCAGAGAGGAATTTGGAACCATCTGCCATTAGAGGTTTCAATGATTTCCTAATGTAGATCAAGAAGATCGCACGCAGATGACCCTGGTAGAGGGCAGAAGGGAGTATAGGAGGGACCCTGCCTGCCGGAGGAATGAACCAAGGGTGGGAGGAGAGAAACTGAAAAGGGAGAATGGAGATAGATGACAGGAAGTGGGAGTAAGGCTTCATTTGCTGCTTGTCGAAATGTCATTTCCTTGAAATTATTTGTCAGGCAATTTCCCCTTGAAGAGATCTATTCTAAGGAATTAACTTCTACCACAAAGTGTTTCTCTTTCTTAATCTCACTCTCTCTGATATGGGTTGAACTGTGTTCCCCCAAAATATATATCATAAATCTTAACACCTCTACTTGTGGGATCCTGGTGTGGTGCTGCAGGCACAGAAAGGTTGGTTTGAACCGAAAGGTCAGCAGTTCAAATTCACCAGCCGCTCTTTGGAAACCCTTTACAGGGTTGCTATGAATTGGAACCGACTTGATGGCACTTAACAACATACTATGAATCCATAGGATAAACACTGGACTGCGAACCACAAGGTTGGCGGTTTGAGCCCACCAGCTGCTCCGTGAGCAAAAGTTGAAGCTTTCAGCTCCTACAAAGATTTATAGCCTTGGAAACTCTATGTTGTTGTTAAGTGCCATGGAACCGATTATGACTTACAGCAAACCTGTACAGGGTTTCCAAGGAGCAGCTGGAGGGTTTGAACTGCAGACCTTGTAGTTTGCTGTTCGCTGCTATAGTGCCACACCAGGAGTCTAGAGGAAACCCTATTTAGGGTCTCTATGAGTTGGAACCAACTGAATGCACTTAACAATAACAATATACCTGCAGATGTAGTCCTATTTGGGAATAAAGTTTCCTTTGTTATTAATGGATCCATATCAATGTAAAGTAATGTTTAAAGCCAATCACTTTTGAAATATAGAAGAACAGATTAGCCAGGGATGGGAAGGGAAGGGAAGGGAAGGTAAATTCCTAAATGGAGTTATTTTTGTTAAATGGATTCTGACTCATACCGACCTGACCCTTAATAGGGTTTCCAAGGAGCTCCTGGTGGGTTTGAACTGCCAACCTTGAGGTTAGCAGTCCAGTGCTTATCCTATAGCACCACACCAGGATGGGAGCTGTATTAACTTGGGTGAAAAGAAAAACAAGATACAATAAAGGTGGGGGCAGCACAAAATGATCAAACCTAAGGGAGATACTGGGAGGTGCACAAGAGTCAAAGACTACAGAGGTTGTTGTTGTTGTTGTTATTGTTAAGTGTCATTGGGTTGATTTCAAATACAATTATATACACAATCCTGCAATAATAGTCATAACAAACAATATTTGTAGATACGTAGGTAGACATCAACCTGAACAAGGTGTGGGAAGGCAAATGGAACTATACCCACAAACATATATGAGGGGGTTCCAAAAAGTTCATGGAAAATTTTCATTATCTATTAATACCATTTTTACATAAACTTTTTTTTAAAAGGTTTTTATTGTGGATTAAGTGAAAGTTAGCAGGGCAGATTGTAAGTTTTACATTAAACAAATCATTCACCTTGTTTCATTACAATGATTATAATCCCCTCCACAAACCGTCAGTTAACAGTATTTCTCTCTATCCACTTTAGCATTTTTGTTAAAAAAAAACAAAAAAAAACCCCAATGCTCAGGCATATATAATAATTTACACTTCCAAAGGGCATATTCTGCAAGTCTGCCTCCTGGCCACCAGCTTTTAGTCCCTCTCTTCCCATGAATCTAGAGTCCTCAGCCTCTCCCCGTCTCCATGACTCCATCTCTGCCTCTGTCTCTGGCATTGCTGCTTCTCTGGATAAGGTCCTGCATTCTGCTTGTGCTCTTCTCCCTTGATAGTCCTAGGGTCCTCTGTTTCTGGACTGTAAGATTAACCACTCCCCTGTTTTTGATACAAAACTTCTACTTTTACAATTGTGACAGTCACAATTAGTCATGATAACAATTATTCACTAATGAATCATATGAATCTTATCCCCATCTCTTTTCACCAGACCCATCTAGACAAGATGAAAACTATTCAGTGGGAACGCTTTCTTCCCCCTCATAATCTTAAACTAAACTCCCTCTTGAAACCTTGTAAGCCAGTCACTTCATGCCTTTATTGCCCCCTCATTTTAGGTAGCCAATGTCTAAGTTGATAGCATTGATATGATTCCTTCCCTCTCTGTTGGTGTTTAGAGTTACTATCTTCATGACTATAGGTCAGGTTCATCAAATTGTAGCAATTTACCCTTGTTTCCTTTATCAAAAAAAAATTAAAAAAAAAAAAAATCTTCCTCTAGTCGAGTTCTGATTATCAAGCCATCGAGGATGGGTCAAATGGGTACTGTATGCAAGTTTGGGTGTTCTTGTGCATCTCCCCTCACTTTCATATCATCTGGATGCTTCACTCTCAGCTCTAGCCCTCTGTGGGTAGGTCCTTGTCCATGGGCTCAGGTGTCCCCAGGTCTCACCATAATTTGGACCAACCAGCCCTTCCTCTTCTCTCTCTCATCTCCAGGTCAACATGAGTCAATGGATCATGGTTGAACTCAGCCCATTTCTTCATTGCTGCCTTTCCCCCTCTTCCACTCACCAGTAGACTAATGTGGTTGCCAGTAAGCTAACATGCCTGCTCATATGCTTCCTTTGAGTTTCAGTCTTAGAGGGGAGTTTGTCCTGAAGGAACTTGATTGCTTGCCTTGATGGCTTCCTGGTGAACAGCTTGCTTATTCTTGTAGTAGCCAGTCATACTGAAATTTTTGTTTTGGGTAAAATTTTCCTGATGATTTTTCTTTGAAGATGTATCTTCTGTTGCTCTAGATGTTCCAGGCTGGTCTGCTTGTCCTTTCTAGTGGGAATGTCCCACCTCAGAAGAGTCTGGATGGGACTCAGGATTCCACCTAAGGTCCTATACTCTGCGAAGTCTCCGCAAGAGGCCTGTTTCATTGGGCAAGTTCTAGAATCCCTTTTAGGTATTCTAATCAGTTATAACAGAGCATGGAAACACTGAATGTTTTAAAATTGGGAAAGGTGTGCGACAAGGTTGTGTTCTTTCACAATACTTATTCAAACTGTATGCTGAGCAAATAATATGAGAAGCTGG
>NW_006408603.1:8513213-8537538 GCF_000296735.1 Chrysochloris asiatica
GCTCCTTAGAGGCCAAGATGGCTAAACTTCATCTCTCATACTTTGGACATATTGTCAGGAGGGAACAGTCGCTGGAGAAAGATATCATGCCTGGTAAGATGGAGGGTCGGAGAAAAAGAGGAAGACCCCTAACGAGATGGATTGGCCAGGGGGCAGCATTGATGGACTCAATCGTGGCAGTGGTAGTGAGGTTGGCCCAGGATTGGACATTGTTTCGTTCTGCTGTGCATGGGGTCGTTATGAGTCGGTTCCGACTCAATGGCACCTGACAACAACAGCAATCAGTTATAGGCTGAAGGCGGGCTTACAAGTTTTCTGTAATCATGTTTCTCAACATTTCTTTCTATCCCACTCAAATGTCTATTTTACAATAGTAGGCAAGGGAAACCAATATTCACAAGACAGTCAAGCATCTTGGTGTTATTTCCCCACTTCAAACTATGCCCAGATCCCTGTATCCCAGAGCCCTGTTGTTCCAAGTTTGAGCACATACATCACTATTTACCTCTGTCCCACTTAGGCCATGCAAACCTCTCTCAGTGTTCCCCTATCTATCTTGTTCTTCCATCTCCTCTCCCTTCTTGTATTGCCTTCCCCAACACCTGAACTAAACCCCTCACCCCAACCTCACCATTGTGGTTACCTTATATTCCATTAACTCTTCCCTCCATTTAAGACAGTCTATTTCATCCTATAATCTACCTAATCTTCTCACCACCTGGATCTCTGTTCCTCTGTGTTTACCTTCTTTCACATTGTAATTGTTTTGACATAGACTGACCTTACAGGTCCTCTGTTCTTATAATTTTATTCTGTTCTTGACGCTTCCATTTGTCAATTGAGTTCAGGTACCACGTATGTCAGTCTCTGATTGTTGTCTGTTATTGTTGGTTCTCAGTCCACAGAACTTCCTTTAGGATGTTTTTTATAGCAGAGTTGGCCTTGGCAAGATCCCTTAGCTTCTGTTAATCCTAGAATGTTTTGGTTACACCATCGTATTTGATTGACAGCTTTGCTGGGAAGAGGATTCTTGGGTGGCAGTTTTTTTTTTCTTTCAGGGTTTTATATATGTCTCCCCATTGCCTTCTTGCCTGCATGGTTTCTGTTGAGAGATCCGAACTTAATCTGATTTGCTTGCCTTTGTCTGTAACACTTCTCTTTTCCCTAGCTGCTTTCAGGATCCTGTCCTTATCTTTGGTTTTGGAGAGCTTGATTATTGTATGTTATGGTGATTTTCTTTTATGGTCTATCCTTCCAAGAAGTTCGTTGAGCTTCTTGAATGCTTATCTTTTTGCTTTTCAGGATGTTAGGAAAATTTTCTTCCAGAAGCTCTTCAACTATCTCATCTGTCAACTTGTGTGATTCTTCCTGTTCCAGAATGCTGATAATTCTTAAGTTATTCCTCTTCATGTTGTCCAACATGAATCTTAGGCCTTATTCAGATTTTTCTTATCCTTTTTTGTGCTTGCTCTTCTATCTTTGTAGTGTTGAAAGATTTATCTTCTAGCTCACTAGTTCTGGCTTCTATCTCTTCAGTTCTACTCCTTTGCCCTTTCCGTGTATTGTCCATTTCTGATATTCTATTATTAATTGTTTGGACCTCTTTCTGTAGGTTTTGAATTGTTTCCAATGCTGAATCTGTCTTATTTGATTGTTCCTGTAGCACTTTCCTGACTTCTTCCTTATTTTTCTCAACTCCATTGTACAGTGTTTTGATACATTTTATAATCATTTTTCTGAATTCTTTCTCAGGCATTTCCAAAGCCTGCCCATCTTCCAATATGGTGTGTAGGTCTACCTCCACCTCATTTGCCTCAATCACTTTATCTCATTTATGGACATGTGCTGATATGGTCATCTGTTTCTGTTTTTTGGGCATATTCAGGGTTAGCTCTGGCTTTAATACTTAGATGGGTGTGTATTTTGGTATTTTTTATGCCTTCTGATTGTCTCCAGGTAGATGTGTTCAGGAGATGGGCTTCCCTTTTCACTCTTCTTCTTGAGAAATTTCAAGATGCCACTGTTGGTCGTTATGACATAACTCAGGATTTAATTTTCGGCTTATTTCCTTTTCAGTCTGCCTGTCCCACTCCTCAACCCCCATTCTGGTCTTTTTCATAGTGATAAACAATTCAGGGCTGGCTGTGGCCATTTTGCACTGCCGTTTGGTTTTAAGTGGAAACTGTACCTTTAAATTTCTAGAAGATCCATGCGTATGCATAGTAGAACCCTCCGGGGGTGGGGCTGGGGTGTCCACTCACTCAGGTACCCCCTTTAGTCACCAGAATGGAGGTGCACAGCCAGTGGAAGACCAATAAACAGATTAAAGAAAGAAAAAAGAATGCCCACACCTTTATCTCCATGGTTCTGTCAGGCGTCGTGGCTGCTCTGATCCTTCCCCTGCTTGGTCTTGTCCAAGATGGCAGCTCAGGGCACAGCTGAGCACCTTGGATTAGAAAGCACTGGATTTCTTCCTTCTGCTACAAATTCCCCTGTCTATAAGCCTGCCAACCTTCTAAATATTCCTTTATATGTGGTTCAGAGTTCTGGGACCATCCCCTGAGTGCTTGGTCCGGTATTCTGTGTTGTTGCTGATGGAGCAACTCACTGCATTCCACCCTCTCTGCCATCTTGTTTGTTCTCTTTCCATAAACTTTTGGAAGCCCATTCAGATATATCTTTGGCACAGGAGATTTCAACATATATATTTTGTGTTCTGCAAGTATATCTAACAATATTGTAAAGTATGTTGTTGTTAAATGCCATCGAGGTAGTTCTGACCCATCGTGACCCTGTATAAGGTTTCCAAGAAGCAATGGTGAGTTTGAACCACCGATCTTGCAGTTCAAACAGCCTTCTCAGTCCATTGCATTAACCCACAGTACCACACCAGTTCTGAAAGCATTTTAGCCATAGCCAAACACCTTGAGGAAATGAATCACTGGGCTTGCAGACTAAGGACCATAGTCTTGTTGTTGTTGTGGCTATGTGCCATCAAGTTGGTTCTGACTCATAGTGACTGGTGAGCTTGAACTGCCCGACCTTGTGGTTCAAACTGACTTTCCAGTCCAGCGCATTAACCCATAGCACCACGCCAGGGCCATAGTTTTAGGAGACATTTAAGTCAATCAGCGCAACAGAATCCATAAAGACAATGTTTTGCATCCTAATTTGGTGAGTTTTAGTTGGGGCTTCTAGCACAAAAGCACAAGGTGAGAGGATACACCTGCCCAGGGAATTACCCAAACAAAGTAGAGAACAATTCAGGGAGCCAAAGCAGCCTAGGTTTCTGTTCTTTTCTTCTCATTTCCAACTTGTGTCCCTGGATGAGGATGGGAGTAGAAAAAGGTAAGGAGAGGCAGAGAGAAAAGACTCCCCTTCCACCAAGAAGCCACCCTTCCAAACCTGAGTCATGTTTTGAACTGGAGAAAAAATTTCAGCTTTGGTTTTAGAATGTTGTTGTTGTTGTTAGGTGCCATCGAGTAGGTACTGACCCATAGCAACCTTATGCAAAGCAGAACGAAACACTGCCTGATCCTGGGCCAACCTCAATATTGTTGCCACGCTTGAGTCCATTGATGCTGCCACTTGGCCAATCCATCTCATTGGGGGTCTTCCTCTTTTTCTCTGACCCTCCACCTTACCAAACATGATATTCTTGTCCAGCAACAGGTCCCTCCTGACAATATGTCCAAAGTATGAGAGACAAAGTTTGGCCATCCTGGCCTCCAAGGAGCACTATGGCTGTACTTCTTCCAACACAGATCTATTGGTTCTTTTGTCAGCCCATGGGACTTTCAATATTCTCCTCCAACACCATAACTCAAAAGCATCAATTCTTCTGTGGTCTTCCTTATTCACTGTTCAGCTTTTACATGCATAGAATAGACTTGGCTTTTTAACACACTACAAACAAAACCATTCCTTAATACCTGAAAGCTACCTGTAGCTGTTGAACAGTTGAAATGAGGTTGGTCCAAATGGCAATGTGCTACAAGTGTTATACAAACAAACAAAAACCACATTTCAAAGAGTTGGTATTACGATAAATAAATTTTTTTAAAAAGTAAAATGTCTCACTCATACTTATTTTATTCATTGCAGGTTAAAATGATATTTTAGATCTATTTGGTCAAGTGCATTGTCTTTTTAAAAATGTAAAGCGTATGAGCAGCCATCTAAGATGCAACTATTGGTCTTTCTTGATTTGGAACAAAGAAGAAGAAAATCAAAGACTCAAGGAAACAATTAGTCCAAATGACTAATGAACCACAGCTCATACTACCTTGAAACCAAAAGAACTGGATGGTGCCTGGTGTCCACTACCAACTGCTCTGATCAGGATCACACAGAAGGTCCTAGACAGAGGGGGAGGAAAAATAAAATGCAGAACAAAATTCAAAATCATAAAAACAACCAGACTTACTGGTTTGATAGAGACTGGTGGAACCCCTAAGGCTGTGGTTCTTAGACGCCCTTCGGGTCTGGAACTGAGCCCACCCCTGAGGATCACTTATAGCCAAACCATAGACAAGCAAGGAGGAATGTACTCTTTAGAATAAATAAACATGCAAGACCAAAAGGGCAGTGTTTGACCAAAAACAAAGCTCAGGAAGCAGGAAGGGGCAGGAAATGAAGGATAAATGGAAATGGGGAACCCAGGAAGCAAGTGGGAAGACTGTTGTTGTTATATTTAGGGGATTGTGAAACCAAATGTATACAAATTGTTGAATGGAAAACTAATTTGATCTGTAAACTTTCACCCAAAGTACAATAAAAAGTTATTTAAAATATCTCTCCATTGAGAGGAATGTAGGCTGTTGGTTTTGTATATATGCTCTTAATTATGTTGAGGAATTTCCCTTCAATTCCTATTTTGTTGAGAAAATACATTTCTGTTTATTGAAGTCACTCACTTGGGGTTTTTCTGTTACAGCAACATTAGATAACTATGACACTCTCTCTGGTTCATTCTGCTGCTAAAGTGGCCCAGTGGCAGAAGGCCTTGAAGGTTGGGGCTTAGAAGGAAATGTTGCCCTTCTTCTCCAATGCTTCCAGCAGAGAGTTCCAGAGAGTGCTGAGACCCCTGAGCATAGAGAAAGGGAGTCAATTGTGAATGTCTGGCCCCTACCCTGCCCCAAGTAGGTCTCTTGCCTTTTCAGTCATGTCTTCCCTCTTTCAGAAGAGCCATAATGGAGGGATCCTTCGCCTGGGAATGAGAAGACTCTCGTTTCCCTATCAATTAAATGCAATGGTGGTTATCCAGTGTTGTTGTATCAAAACTACCACAGGTGGGTGGCTTTGACTGACAAACATTTATTTTTGCCACCATTTAGGAGGTGAAAAGCCCCAATTTAGGGCACCTGCTCTGGGGGAATGCTTTTGGTCTGTCTGCTTTGAAGTCTTGTCTCAGCTCCCGTAACTAGGACTTCTTGGTTCCTTGGCGATCTCTACGTGGCATCTTTCCCCAATTCGTGCTTGCTTGTCTCTGCCTAATATTCTTTTATATCTCAAAAATCATTAAGTTTAAGACACACCCTACACTGAGCCCTCATAGAATACCAGGTTAAGCATCAGGCTGCTAGCCGAAATTTGGTTGTTCAAACCCAGCAGATGCTCCCAGGCAGTCTGCTCCCGTAAACATTGTTGTTGTTGTTGTTGTTATGTGCCGTGGAGTCGGAACCGACTCATAGCGACCCTGTACAGGGTTTCCGAGGGTGTAAATCTTTACGGGAGTAGAAAGCCTCATCTTTCTCCCGCGGAGCAGCTGGTAGTTTCGAACTGCTGACCTTGCGGTTCACAGCCCAAGTCGTAACCACTACGCTACCAGAGCTCCCGTAAACATTAGAGTCTTGGAAACCCTATGGAGCAATTCTACTCTTTTCTACAGGGTCGCTATGAATCGGACGTAACCTATGAGTCAGAACCCACTTGATGACAATGGAGTGGGTTTACACTGCTATGGCCTCATTAACATAATGACGAAAGCTGAAGTCTCCAAATGCAATTATATCTACAGCTACGGCAGTTAGGATTCCAATATGTATTTTTGGGAGCCACAATTCAATCCCTAATAGATAGCTGTCAGCCTGCGGCTTCCCAGGCAGGTCATGAAAACCTTGCATTTGGTCAACTATCTAGTACCAGTATTGTTGGCTCATTAAGAAAACTAGGAATGCAGCTGTTGAGGCGATTCCATTGTTTGTCTAGAGAAGGGCCAGCTGTCCCTTTGTCCCCATTGCTGCAGAAGCATCTGTGCTAGCTTCAGGCTCACACCCACCGTGTCCCATGAGGGTAGGCATTATTGGGAGGCCTGTCTCCACGATCCAGCAAATTTCTCCTGCCCTGAGCTTCCTGCCAGTGGCTGCCTACACAGGGCAGACTGTCTCAGGTTGCAATCATGAGCTCCTCAGAGATGAGAAATCTAACCCACAAATTAAAAAACAATTATCTGCAGTGAATTCTGACGTCTCAAATGTTCTTTCTACCTACTAAAATCACCAATCTCTCAGCAGAGAATGCATCTAGAAGGAAAAAAAGAATTGCAGAGAGTGTGATGTGTCTACTGATGTTCAAACATCAGACCAGGCCCACTTCTAGATTTAAGGAACTATCCTTGGCCCTGTGTGACTTCAGAGCAAAGGAGGCAGAGAAGGAAACAGGAAGTAAGAACCTGCATTCATCTGTTAGTAGAATTAACAGTTAGTTAGTAGAATTAACCGTTTTAAGTGCCCTTGTGCAAGTCCCCAGTCAGTTGAATTGCTTGCCCTTCTCATTTATAGACTGCCAGGGAGACAGATACATCTAGGGATAATCTGATATGAGGTTGTGAAGAAATGTCCAAAAGTGCCCCAGGAGTGCAGGGTGGCTTGGCCTCTGAAAGAAGAGATGGGATGGGACTGATGTGGGGTGGAGGAGCTCCAGTGCCAGACACAGCTGTGGCCAATCCACTCTACTCCACATCATGTGATTTAAGGTTCTTCATTGCATTGGTTCTCTATGTTGGTTTGCTCAGGGTCAACTGAGAATTCCAAGAGGACATTTCCTCTTGGGAGGGCCAGGCTAGGTGGGACATGAAGGAAACTCGGAGCAGGTGTGAGAGGGGAGGGGACACCTTCCCAGGGACTGGAAGCAGGGAACATGGACAACCCCATTCCAGTATGCATCACTCATCTCTGTTGTTGTTAAGTGCCTTTGAGTTGTTTCTAACTCATAGCAACCTTGTATAGGGTTTCCAAGGAGCAGCTGGTGAGTTTGAACTGGAGCTCTTGCGGCTCAAACCAACCTTGTAGTCTAGTGTGCAGTATCCCATAGCACCAAGCCAGGATCCTAGCTCAGCCTCAAGCCCTCCAGCCAGGGAGTAGGAAGAGTCACATCAGCCCTCACGGTGGAGTAGTAGAGCATACCAAGAAGAGCATGAGCTTTGGCTTCTGCTAGCTCTGTGACCCCCCCAAGTTAACAGAACTAGCTGAGCCTCCATTTTCTCATCTGCAAAATGAGGATAATAATGACATCTTCCTCGTAGGGTTGTTGTAAGGATCAATTGTCTTATTTATTACAGTTACAATACCTAGAACGTTACCTGAAATATAAAACCAGTTGCCATTCAATCCTACTCATGGTAACCTAATTGTGTCAGATAACAACTGTGTTCCGTAGTTTTCAATATCTGATTTTTTTCTCCCATCATGCTTTTCATCCAAAGTGTCTCCAATATTTTGATTAGCAGTCAAGTGGATTAACTATTTGCACTACACAGAGACTCCTGTCTGGAATTTAGTAGATACTATATAAGGATTTTTTGTTTGAACAGAACATGAGAACATTGAATGGTTTAAAATTAAGAAAGGTGTGCGACAAGGTTGTATTCTTTCACCATACTTATTCAACCTGTATGCTGAGCAAATAATCCAAGAAGCTGGGTTATATGAAGAAAAACGTGGCATCAGGATTGGAGGAAGACTCATTAACAACCTGCAATATGCAGATGATACAACCTTGCTTGATGAAAGTGAAGAGGACTTAAAACATTTACTGATGAAGATCAAAGAGCACAGCCTTTGGTATGAATTACATCTCAATGTCAAGAAAACAAAAATCCTCACCACTGGACCAATAAACAACATACTTATCAATGGAGAAAAGATTAAAGTTGTCAAGGACTTCATTCTTCTTGGATCAACCATCAACACTCATGAAAGCAGGAGACAAGAAATCAAATGATGTATTGCATTAGGCAAATCTGCTGCACAAACTCTCTTTAAAGTGTTGAAGAGCAAAGATGTCAGCTTGAGGACAAAGGTGCACCTGATCCAAGCCATGATATTTTTAATAACTTCATATGAATGCAAAAGTTGGACAGTGAATAACGAAGAACTTAAAAGAAATGATATACTTGAGTTATGGTGTTGGAGGAGAATATTGAAAGTGCCATGGACTGCCAAAAAAACAAACAGATCCGTGTTGGAAGAAGTGCAGCCAGAGTGCTCTTTAGAGGCCAAGATGTTCAAACTTCGTCTCTCATACTTTGGATATATTGTCAGGAAGGAGGGACTAGTCGCTGGAGAAGGATATCATGTTTGATAAGGTGGAGGGTCAGAGAAAAAATGGAAGATCCCCAACGAGATGGATTGGCCAAGTGGCAGCATCGATGGACTCAAGCGTGGCAACAGTAGTGAGGTTGGTCCAGGATCGGGCAGTGTTTTGTTCTGCTGAGCATAGGGTCGCTATGAGTTGGTACCGACTCAAAAGCACCTAACAACAACAACAACAATATAAGGATTTCTGGTGTGGTGCTGTAGGATCAGCACTGGACTGCTAACCACAAGGTTGGTGTTTAAATCTACCAGCCACTCCTTGGAAACCCAATATAGGCCACTATGAATATAGGGTCCCACTTCCCATGATCATCTAACAACAACATGTAAGGAGTAGAGTCCCCAGGTGGTACAAAAGCTCTTGACTACTAATGGAAAAGTTGGCTGATTAAACGTGCCTAGAGATGCCTCACAAAAATGCCTAGCAATCTGCTTCCAAAAGATTACAACGCTGAAAACTCTATGGAGTGCAGATCTACTGTACACTTACAGGGTCATCACTATGACTTGCAGTGGACTTGAAGGCAACTGGTTGGGGTTGGGTTGTACAAAGAGTAGAGAAGCTGGGAGGGTACTGCGTTTATCATTCAATCTGTGCCACAGCAGGTTCAATTCAAGGTGGATTCCAGAGTGACTGCATTAATGCCTCCTTTCATTTCAGGAAAAGTCTTTTTCCTACTATGAACATTCACCTGAATCCTGTTGGGAAAACCACTGTTCTGGGGGCTAAGGCAATATGAGGGCCGCAGGCTTAATCGTGGAACTAAGAGTGGTAGACAGTGACTAAGTTCTCATTTCTTGGTCCAGAACACTCAGAGTTGATGACAAAAGCAGGAATGTAGTGTTTTCCAGGAGACTCCTCCCTTCCCTTAACCCCAATTGTCCCAAGTAACCAGAGACTCCCAATTGGTCCATTCATTAGAAAGCCTTTTGATTGAAGAGGGCCAAGGGCAGCTTCCTGCTTCTCTCCCTCTTGCTCCACCTCCCATGAACTTGGCTGATGACTCCCAGAGCAACCTGGCATTAGGCTTGTAACTCCCTTCTCATCTCCTGTCCCAGGAACAGAAGTCTGGGGCAGAGTCCAGGCAGGGCCATAGCCAGTGCATGAGCTCCTTGGGGGTGATTGTGAGAATTCTGTTCTGGGAATTAAATTCCTTCTCCTGATGTGGCACTGTGGGTTACTGCTCCAGACTGCAAAGCCGTTTGAACTGCAAGGTCTGCGGTTCAAGCTCACCAGCTGCTCCTTGGAAACCCTATACAGGGTCACTCTGGGTCGGAATCGACTCGATGGCACTTAACAACAACAACAACAAGACTGCAGTGTCCAGCTCTATGTTAGAAACTTCAAGGGGAGCAAACTAGAAGACCCAGCCCATGCCATGATATATCAAGAGGAAGATAGGAATTAAGATCAGATCAAATCTTTAATATATCATTTACTAACAAAGTGACCTTGGTAAGTCACTTGAACCCTCTGAGCCTCAGTTTTGTCATTAGTAAAATGAAGATTTCTACCAATCATCTGTCAGTTTGTTGTGCTGTGGTGGCTTGTGTGTTTCTGTGATGTTGGGAGCTGTACTTCTGACCGGCATTTTAAATACCAGCAGGGTCACCCATAGTGGACAGGTTTCAGCAAAGCTACCGGAATAAGACAGACCAGGAAAAAAGTGAGACAAACCACTTCTGAATAATTGCCACTGAAAACCTTATGAATAGCAGAAGAACACTGTTAGATAGAGTGCTGGGAGGTGAAAATCGTTTGAATAACACCAGAGTATTATCAGATATAAGGAGCTCTGGTAGCGTAGTGTTTACGAATCGGGCTGCGAACCTTAAGGTCAGCGGTTCGAAACTACCAGCTGCTCCGCGGGAGAAAGATGAGGCTTTCTACTCCCGTAAAGATTTACACCCTCGGAAACCCTATACAGGGTCGCTATGGGTCGGAACCGACTCGATGGCACATAACAACAACAACAACAATTATCAGATATAGTGCCAGAAGATGAGCCTTTAGGGTTGGAAGGCACTCATAATACAATGGGGGAAGAGCTGCCTATAATGATGTGGATGGAGCAAAGCATTCAGGATCTTCATTAGCTGATGGAGCACAAATCAAAATAAGGAGAAACAGCTGCAAATATCCATTAATATTCAGAAGGTGGAATGTACAAAGTATGAATCTAGAAAAAATTTTAATTTGCCGAAAATGAAATGGAATGGATAAAGATTGATATCCCTAGGTGTTGGTGGTGGTGGTAATGTGCTGTGGAGTTGGTTCTGACTCAAAGCAACCTTATAGGATTTCCTCAGGCTGTAAATCTTTATGAGAGCAGAAAGCATCATCTTTCTCTCACAGAATGGCTGATAGTTTCAAACTGCTGACCTTGAGGTTAGCAGCCTGACTAGTGACCAATATGCTATCAGAGCTCCTTATCCTAGGCATTAGTGAACTGAAATAAACAGGCACTGGCCATTTTGAATCAGACAATTAGTATGCTGGGAATGACATGTTGAAGAGGAATCGTATTACATTCATCATCCAAAAGAGCATTTTAAGATTGATCTTGAAGTACAACGCTGTCTGTGATAGGCTACAAGAAAGATCGGAGTCCAGGTGTGGCGCACACAATGTGCCAGACTGCAAAGCCGTTTGAGCTGCAAGGTCGGTGGTTCAAGCACACCAGCCGCTCCTCAGAAACCCTATACTGGGTTGCTAATGGGTCGAAACTGACTTGACAGCATTTCACAACAATAACAACAACAAGAAAGATCAGTTAATACCACTATTCAAATTGACACACCAACCACTAAAACCAGTGATGATGAACTTGAAGAATTCTATCAACTTCTTCAGTCTGAAATTGATCAAACGTGCAATATAAATGTATTGATAATTACTAGTGATTGGGATGTGAAAGTCAAGTATTACAATGAAATGTGCAAAGACCTGAAGTTAGAAAACCAAAAGGGAAGAACACACTCAGCATTTCTCAAGCTGAGAGAACTGAAGAAAGCTTCAAGCCTTGGGTTACAAGCACATAACAACAACAACAACAACATGGACAAAATATTGAATGCTGCAGGAAGCATCAAAAGAAGATGGAAGGAATACATACAGTCGTTATACCAAAAATTTTTTTCTGATGTTCAACCATTTCAAGAGGAAGCACATGATCAAGAACCGATGTTATTGAGGGAAGAGGTCCAAACTGCACTAAAGGCGCTGGGGAAAACAAAGTTCCAGGAATTGAGGGAATACAAATGAAATATTTTAGCAAATTGATGCAGTCCTCACTCTTCTATGCCAAGAAATTTGGAAGACAACTACCTGGCCAACCAATTGGAAGAGATCCATATTTGTGCCCATTCCAAAGAAAGATAACCCAATGGAATGAGGAAAGCATAAACAATATCATTAATATGGTATGCAGTAAAATTTTTCTGAATATAATTCTAAAAAATGACTGCAGTGCATTGACAGGGAGCTGCAGAAATTCAAGCTGCATGCAGAACAAGGACGTTGAATGAGGGTTATTATTGTTGACATCAGATGGATCCTGGCTAAAAATAGAAAATACCAGAAAGGTTGCTGTTGTTAAGTACTATTAAGTTCTGACCCATAGCAACCCTGTTCAAGATTTCTGAGGAGCAGCTGGTAGGTTTGAACTGCTGACCTTGTGGTTCACAGTCCAGTGCTGATGCTACAGTGCCACACCAGAATTTTAGTTCTGATCCTACAACACCACACACAGAAAGAGGTTTAGTTGTGCTTTATTGACTATGCAAAGGCATTCAGCTATGTAAATCTAACAATTATGGATAATATTACAATGAATGGGGATTCCAGAACACTTAATTATGCTCATGAGGAACCTATACATAGACCAAGTGTCAGTTATTCAAACAGAACAAGGGGATACTGACTGGTTTAAAATCAGGAAAGTTGTGTATAAGGGTTGTCTCCTTTCACTGTACCTGTTCAATCTGTATGCTGAGCACACAATTTAAAAAAGAACATGGCATCAAGATTGAAGGAAGACTCATTAACAACTTATAAATGCAGATGATATAACCTTGCTTGCTGAAAGTAAACAGGAGTTGAAATACTGAGAAAGATCAAAGATTAAACCTTTAGTATACATTATACCTCAATATAAAGAAAAACAAGAATCCTTACAACTGGACAAGTAAATCACATCATGGCAAATGGAGAAAAGATTGAAGTTGTTAGAGATTTAATTTTGTTTGGATCCACAATTAACACTCATGGAAACAGCAGTCAAGAAATCAAGATTTAGGCAAATCTGTTGCAAAATACCTCTTTAAAGTGCTAAAGAGCAAAGATATCAGTTTGAGGACTAAAGTACACTTGACCCAAGCCATGATATTTTCAATTGCCTGGTACTGTAGGATCAGCACTGGAAGGCGAGCCACAAGGTCAGCAGTTCAAATTCACCAGCTGCTCCTTGGAAACCCTATGCAGGCAGAACCGACTTGTCTTAGGCACTTAACAACATATGCATGTGAAAGTTGGACAATGAATAAGTAAGACCATGGAAAAATTGATGCATTTGAATTATGCTGTTGGCAAAGAACATTGAAAGTGCCATGGAGTGTCAGAAGAACAAACAAATCTGTCTTGGAAAAAGTATAGCCAGAATATTCCTTAGAATTGAGGATGGTGAAACTTCATCTTTCGTAGTTTGGACATGTTGTCAGGAGGGACCAATCCCTGGAGTAGGACATCATGCTTGGTAAAGTGGAGGGTCATCAAAATAGAGGAAGACTACCAATGAGATGGATTGATGCAGTGGCAGCAGCAATGGACTCAAACATAACAATTGTGAGAACCGTGAAGGACTAGTCAGTGTAGAGCATAGGGGCGTTATGAGTCCAAATTGACTTGGTTGCACCTAACAACAACAAAATGAGGATTATAACTTTGATCTCACATGATGAAAGATAGGATCAAATTGGAAATTTACTAGAATAAACTATAACCTTGGAAGATTTGATGCAGATATACTGGCTACCAGTATAATAAAGGACTTTAGGTTTGACATTAAGGAATCCACAGTCAACTCCCAGCTCTGCTACTTGCTACATGTGATACCAGGGGCAAAGCCTGAAACTCTTTGTGCCTCAGTCTCTTCATCTATTAAGTAGCTAGAATGCTATCTGCCTCAGGATATTGTTGTGAAGAGCCAAAAACAGCAAGTTATCAGACCCTTGTGGCATATAGATGCACAATGAATGTTGGATATTACTATTTGAAACAGTGACAGTAATGGTGTGACCAGAAGGAGCTTACCCCAGAAAGCAAACTAGGCTCACATGCGTCTCAGGCTCCACTCAGCTACAACTCCACATGCTGTAATTGCTCAATATATATTTGCTGATTGATTGAGGATGATTGATACTGGATCCCAATGCCAATATCCCTTGAGAAGCTGGGAATTGCTGCCAATCCCCAAGCCTCCTCCCCACACCAGGCCCTGGGCCATCTCTAGCACAGATGGAATTGCCCTGCTTAGAGTACTTCTCCCTTCCCTGGAGCCCCTCTTTCTTCCCTGGAGCCCTCTTCATCCCCTCCTTAGTCAGATATTTGTTTCCCTTAAAGCTTATAAAATTGTGTTTTCGTTTACACAAGAAACTGTCATACCAAAATTATTTTATTGTGAAGAAAGCACAGAGCAGTAAGACAAAATATTTTTAGAATGCAGCAATAGAAATCACTTTCCAGATCTTCCTTGAATTCTAAAAGCAAAATCATGGTCTATATTCTTAATTTTTAAAGCCAAATTAAGGAGAGGTTTTCCTAGAGTTGAAGTTTTGGGGATCCTGGACTGTAGACTTATTTTATCTTGGACATTCTGTACCCCTAGGGAGTTTCACCCCTCTTACAGATGGTAACCTGAACTCAAAAGAAAATTGGAAGATGTCTCTAGCCCTTCTCTGTATGTTAATTAACTCATCCCTTTAATGGACATTTGTTCAGCACCTGCTGATTGCCAGGCTCTAGGCACTAGGACTAAAATCACAGAACAAGCCTCTCCTCACTCCCGAGACAGAAAAACCGATGCATTTGAACTGCGGTAGTGGTGAAGAATATTGGGTTTACTGGGGACTGACAGAAGAATGAACAAATCAGTCTTAGCAGAAATACAACCAGAATGTTCCTTGCAAGTGAGGATGGTAACATTTTCACTTTTTTGGACACATGATCAGGAAAGACCAGTCATTAGAAAAGAACATCATGGTTGATATAGTAATTGTTGCTTGGTGCCATCAAATGCATTTCAACTCATAGCAACTCTCAAAGCAGGGAGGAGGACTGCTCCTTAGACTTTCCTAGGTTGTACAGACTGTGATCTTTATGGAGGCAGATTGCCAGATTTTTCTCCTACAGAGTTGCTGAGTGAGTTCCAACCACCAACCATTGGATTTGCTGAATTGTTGCACCCTCAGGGGTTCTGGGTAAAGTAGAGGATCCATGAAAGTGAGGGAGCCTGGCCTCTCTCCCACTTCTAGTCTTCCTCCCCAACTCCAATCATTACAGAATACTCACACCACCCAGAGCCTGCTATCCTGTCATTTGCTTCTCCTGGTCTTTGTGCATGTTGTTAAGTGGATTGATACAGTAGCTGCAGCAATGGACACAAATATAACAATGACCATGAAGATGGTGTAGGCCTGGGCAACATTTTGTTTTGGAACACCAGGATGTTGTTGGTAGTTACCCTGAGTTAGAGATGACTTGATGGCAACTACAATGACATTAACTCCCGAGAAGCTCACAGTCTCATAGAGAAGGTAGGCTTCATTCACGCAATGCTCCTACACAGTTTAAACTGGGCTGGGTGGGGAGTAAGTGGAGGTACATGGGTGGGGGAGAGAATTAGGGAGTCTTCTTGGAGAAGAAGACCTTCACCCTGAGTTGCGAGCAAAAATACAGTGGGAAACAGGCACTCCAGAGAGGGAACAACATGCACAAAGACCAGGAAAAGCAAATGACAGGATAGCAGGCTCTGGGTGGTGTGAGTATTCTGTAATGATTAGAGTTGGGGAGGAAGACTAGAAGTGGGAGAAAGGCCAGATCAGCCACATTCCTCAGATGCTTTGTGTGACTTACACAGAAGACATTATGCCATACATGCATGTAATTATATACACATGGCATTTTGACTTTACCTGGAGGAGTCATTGAGGAGTCAAGAGATGATAGGATCAGACACATGCATTTGGTCAATGTTTTCTGAGCTTGGTCCTTAGGTCCTGAGGGGCCCTGGACGAGGCGCATATTGTGCTACATGGACTTCTGTCCTCAGGAAATGCAGCATCTAATCAGGAAGTGAGGAGGCTTGGAAAATACCAGAAACAAGCACTTTATCAGCTAAAGAAGAGAAGGAGCCCACAAAGGAAGAGGCGGAACAGATAGAGGCCACTGGGGGGGGGGGAACCAAGGGGAGGGGAACAGGTTCTTAAGAGTCAGAAAGAGGGACATTTTGTCTTTGAGGTAAGAGGTTTCTTGAGGCAACAGATGGACTTGCAGATAGGGAGAAGACAGGGGAGGGAGTTCACGGTCCGTGGCCTAAGTGAAATGGTTGATAGATAAGTAGACTTGCTGAAAGAGGATCAAGGAAGATTAAGGAGAGTGAAGAAGGTTTGGGTTTGCAGAGCTTCTTAGAACGATATCATTGAAGCCATCTAAGTCCTGGTGTGGCATTGTAACATAAGCACTGGACTGCTAACCACAAAGTTGGCAGTTCAAACCCATCAGTCACTCCATGGAAACCCTATACAGGGTCGCTATGAGTTGGAACTGACTTGATAGCATTGAACAATAACAACAGCGACAAGGACACATTAAAGTCCTGTGGTGACCAGGGTCCAGCTGAGGCTGGACAGCATGAGTGTGCAAGCATTCGTTGTGATGTGGGAGGCTGGGGCATTGCTCCAGGGTTGGTGGTTCTCTGTGGCTTTGGCAGAAGGAGAGGGCTCAGGAGACTTTTAATGCTGTTGAGAGATAAGCTAAGCTGGGCCACTGGCAGTACCAGGAAGGAAGTGAAGGAAGCAGGGCTGGGAGAAACTAACTGATTATAAATTATTATTACTAGGGACCTGGTGGTGCTGTAGAATAAGCACTGGACTGCTAACCACAAGATCAACAGTTCAAACCCACCAGATACTAATTAAGAGAAAAATAAGCTTCCTGTTCCCATAAAGATTTACAGCTTCACAAACCCTATATTGTTGTTGTTAAGTGCCGTCGAGTCAGTTCTGACCCATAGCGACCCTGTACAGGGTTTTCGAGGGTGTAAATCCTATATAGGGTCACTATTAGTCAGAATGGTCAACAGTAGTGGGTTTGGGTTTTTGGTTACCAGAGACAACTAGGAACCCAACCACGACAGCTTCTACCCTCACAGAACAAATGTCTTTTTCTACCTGGCTTGCCTGCCCATTCTTCTTCTTCTCTTCCTTTCTTCTTGAAGTCATGCTCCTCTTTTAAGGCTGGAAAATGGTTCCTCAAAGATATGTTTAAATACCTGGAACCTGTGAATGTTACCTGATTTCGAATAAGGGTCTTTGCAAATGTGATTAAGATGGATTTTGAGAAGAGAAGATAATCCTGGATTATCAGGGTAGACCCTAAATCCAATGACAAATGGTTTTATAAGAGAAAGGAAGAAGGAGGTTTAGGACAGAGGAAAAGATACAGACAGAGAGAGGAGAAGAAAACATGAGATTTGGCCATAAGTCAAGGAATGCCAACAGCTGCCAGAAGCTGGAAGAGGCAAGAGGATTCTCTCTGAGAACCTCTAGAGGAAGCGTGGCCCTGCTGACACTTTGCTTTCAGGCTTATGGCCTCCAGAATTGTGAGAGTCCATTTTTGTTTTTTTAAGTCACCCAGTTTGTGGCATTTGCTACTGTGGCCCTAGGAAGCTAACACATGGCCCATGTGAAATGCCCCCTTTTGGGGAATCTTCCTTGCTGCATTCCCTTTTCTCTGGACCATGGTGCTCTCGTCTCTGTGTCTCTCTAATGTTTGTGTCCGCATTGCCCAGTCCTGCATTGTCCTTACAATCTTTGGTGTGTTTGAACCCCATTGTTGCAGTCATGTGACAATTAATCTCCTAGAGAGTTTCCTTTATTTTCACTGATCCTCTACTTTACTTGCGGGTCTTTTCTTGAGGATAGAGTTTACTTTTTGTCTTTCAAGGACCCAAACCTATCAAAAATGGTATGTTGAATGGATAAAGTAATGGATGAATGAGTGAATGCTCAGGTCATTCTCCTCCTCTGGAAACAATTGTCCCTGTTTCTAAGTTGAGCTCCTCCCCTCCTCTCCACTGTGTCTGTCCCGGGGCTGACTGCTGGGTCACATGCTCATCATGGACTCTGCACTTGGGTGAGATTATGAGTTCTGCTAGGAGACCAGAGATGCAGGGACAGCACTCACTCAGTGAGTCCAGGTGGAAGGAGAACCCGGCACTGGTCCCATACACCAAACCCTCAGGAGACCTTGTGCATTCCAGAATGCTGGAGCAATTGTCCTTGCAGAGCCCTCCTGTCAGTGGGCATTGTCAGCCTGGATTAGCACTGCCAGTGGCTCCACACACCTGCTATGTGAATGCCCATCTCCATCTCTGCTGGTGGAGAGAATCCCCTTCATAGCATAAGGCCAATGAAAATAGGGAAACTCTCAGCAACATGGACTGTCACACCAGCAGCAACAATGGTCTCAAACATGAAGATGGTGCAGGATGGAACGATGTCCCATTCTGTTATACACAAGGTCACCACGAGTCAGAACTGACTCAATGGCAGCTGACAATAAATAAAAACCTCTCAGTTGTCACCTCCTACATGAAGAATTTCTGGTTCTCTGACCCACATGGTCTTATTCTCCTTAGAACCATAATGACATTTTTGTACCCTTTCCCCTTGTAGTTGTTTTTCATGGTCTAGCTTAGTGTAGCATTATGTGAGTACCTTCTCTACCACCTCTACCAGACTGGAAGTGCCTTCAGAAAGGGACATGTCATTTCAATGTATTTGCTGTTGCTATTAAGTGCCTTTGAGTTGGTTCTGATTCACTGAGTCCCTATATAGGGTTTCTGAGGAGCAGCTGATGGGTTTGAACTGCCAACCTTATGGTTCGTAGTCCAGTGCTGATCCTACAGCACCACACCATGAATTCAATAGTCTCAGCAAGTCTTCATAGACAATTACTTCAATATTTTACACAACACCCTATTTTGGGTATTGGAGATACAGCAGAGAATACAAAGAACAGATTGAATGAAAATACCTATGCCCACCACCCAGATAACACTTGCCCTTTTCTTAAGATCCCTAGTACATTCCCAGCATGTAGCTCAATAAGCAATGAGTCAGTCCAAAAAAGGGACTGTCGTCTTGAGACACTTACTATGTGATTTTGGTAAATCATATAACCTCTCTGATCTGTAAAGTGGGCATAAGAATCACTTCTTCTTCAGGGACTTGTCATGAGCAAATGCTACAACAATTGTAAAAGTATCTGTAAACTTTGAAACCATTTGCTAAAGCTAAACTTTTGCAAAGGGGTGGGACAGTGTTTTTTACTGCTTCCCATCAGAGAGCACCTTCCAGAAGATGGTCATCCCCTCCAGAGCAGACAGGGCTGCTCCTCTCCAGCTTGCCCCAGCTCCTCCTTTTGTATATTTCTTCTCAGCTAGGAAAAGCTTCCTGTGTTGGTGATTTCCAAGATTATGCTTTATCCCCTGTGTCTTAGTTATCTTGTACTGCTGTAACAGAAATACCACAAATTTATTCACAGTTTAGGAGACTAGGTATTAGAATTCAAGATACCAGCTCCAGGGGAAGGCTTTCGCTCTTTGTCGGCTGTGTCTTCTGAGCATCTTCTTCCTGCTACCTTGGAGATCTCCATATATCTTGGCATCTATTTTACCCCATTTCTGCTCTGCTCTCTTAGTTCATCTCTTTTATATGAGGTGCTGTAGGATAAGCACTGGACCTCAAAGTTGGTTTGAACTGTAAGGTTAGCAGTTCAACTCACCAACCGCTCTTCAGAAACCCTACACAGGGTTGCTGTGAGTTCGACTGATGGACAATTACAACAAGAAGATTGAGTCAAGATCTATCCTACAGTAATCCTGGCTCATTACTACAGCAAAGGTAACAATCCATTACCAAATGAGATTATAACTATGGGTATTATCATTGTTAAGTGCTGTGAATACATTCCTGTCCTTCCAAGCCACTGAGTTTAGGGTATTTCATTATGGCAGCACTATTGTTACTGTCACTGTGTGCCTTCAAGTGTTGTGACTTATAGGGACCCTGTATAGGGTTTCTGAGGCTGTAAATCTTTATAGGAGCAGAAAACCTCCTCTTTCTCTCCCAGAGTAGCTGGTGGATCCAAACTGCTGATTTTGAAGTTAACAACCCAATAGGTAACCCACGTACCACCAGGATTCCTTGAATTAACAATATTTGTTGTTAAGTTGGTTCCAATTCATAACAGCCCTGTATAGGGTTTCTAGGAGAAAAATGAACAGGGTCTTTATCTTTAAGGGTGGGACTCCTGATCCAAGAATTTGAGAGTTCTGGTTCTCAGTGCCAGACCAACTCTCAAAAACAATGACCCAGCATTCCATTGACCTCCTAACTGCCCTGGGTAGTTTCACCTTTTCCTTTTCCTCTGTTACAGCCCTAAAACGAAGACATTGGGGATGATAAATGTGTATATACTCCCATGATGCCTATAACCAGCCTGACTCTTCCTCCCTCCTTCTATTCAGCCCTAGAAAAGTAACAGACTGCAGGAGCTGGGACCCTGGGCTTTGGAGCAAGACTGTCTGGGTTCATAACCAACCCTTGTTCTTGTTGCTGCTAGGTGCCATCCATCTGGTTCAGACTCATAGCAACCCCGTGTACAACTGAATAAAACACCGCCCGGTCTTTCACCCTCCTTACAATTGTGGTGTTTGACCTCATTGTCACAGTCACTGTCAGTCCATCTTGTTGAAGGTCTTCCTCTTTTTCAATGGCCTTCCACTTTATCAAGAATGATGTCCTTTTTGCTTGCTTAACTCTAGCCATCATTGCTTCCAAGGAGCAATCTGGTTGTGCTGCTTCCAAGACAGATTTGTTTGTTCTTCTTTATCAACACTATAATTCAAACGCATCCATTCCCCAGTCTTTTTTATTTACTGTCCAGCTTTCACATGCATATGACGCAATTGAAAATATCATGACTTGGGTCAGGCTCCCGTTAGTCCACACAGTGAGATCTTTACTCTTTAACACTTTAAAGACGTCTTTTGTAGCAGAATTGTCCATTGTAATACATTGCTTGATTTCTTGACTGCTACTTCCATAAATATTGATTGTAGATCCAAGTAAAATGAAAGTTTGACAACTTCAATCTTTTCTCCATTTATCATGATGTTATTTATCAGTCCAGTTGTGAGGATTTTTGTTTTTCTTACATTGAAGTGTAATCAATACTGAAGGCTGTAGTCTTTGATCTTCATCAGTAAGTGCTTCAAGTCAAGTCCTCTTTGTTTCCAGCAAGAACCTATTCTTACTAGTTGTGTAACCTTGAAGGAGCTCTGGTGGCACAGTGGGTTAAGCATTGGGTTGCCAACCAATAGGTCAGTGATTCAAACCCACCAGCCACTCGTGGAAAAAAGATGAGTTATCTGCTCCTGTAAAAATTTAGTCTCCACAACCCAAAGGAGCAGTTCTACCCTGTCTCATAGAGTCGCTCTGAGTCAGAATTGACTAAATGACAGTGGACTTGGTGTAACCTTTGATATTCTCAGTTCTGCATTTGCCCTATTTGTAAAATGGCAATAATACTGACACTGACCTCAATGGTGTTGGTGAGTATGAAATGAGGTCATAGAGGGGTTGGCAGACCCTTTTTTGTAAAAAAGCTAGATAGTAAATATTTTCAGCTTTGCCAGCCATTCAGTCTCTGTTTCAACTACTCAACTGTGCCATTGTGCATGAAAGGGTTTGTGTGCCTATAAAACTTTATTTACCAAAACAGGCAGGGAAGCAGATTTGTCCCCATGACCCACAGTTTACTGAAAGGAAAAAGTGCTTGGTATGTAGTTAGCTCTCAATATATATTGATTACTAATATCTGAGTGCCTAATCTGTGCCAGGCTCTGTTCTAAGTGCTGGGGATACGGTCACAAAAGGGACAGACAAGGTCCCTGATCTCATGGAGCTTACCTTCTGGAGGGGGGCAGAAATAAATGAGGGAACCAATACCAGGTAATACTAAGTGCTGGAATAAAGATGTCAGGTAGTCCAAGAAGGCCTTTCTGAGGGTGTGACATTTATACCAAGACCAGCATGACACAAAGGAACCTGCTTTGTGGCCTCTGGGAGATTTTTAGACAGAAGAATAAACCATTTCTGGCTCCTACTTCTGACTTCTATCCCATTCAGAGCCAACAACAGGGTCTGTAGTGCTGGGAGGACCAGGAAGGAGAGGGAGGAGGACAAAAGATGAAGAGGAAGGAGAATCCTGGTCTCTTGCAGATCTTGCAGCTCAGTGTGCTATGCGAGGGGTTGGTTTCTCCTTGCCTTCTTGATCCTCGGCCTCTTATATAGTCCTTCGCTCTACTTCCCAGCCCTCAGCCTAGCTCCTCATTCTTTCTTTCTTCCCAATGAATAGCTCAAAGATCTCAGCAACAGGCATGGTACTCATCTCTGTTCTTCACACTTGCCCTGAGACCCAGACAATGGTAAAGTCAGCTAGCTGCCTCCCGCTCTCCCTCTTACCCTTCACATGTCCTCACATGGCTCTGAGAGGTTTCCCAGGGCTGCCTGACTCACCAACAGACAGTTGCTGCTTTTAGATTAGCTGTCATGTGGTACAATGAGCCCAAGTGGGTAGGCGGGTGGCATGGGATGGGGTGAGGCATTCCCTAGCCCATTCAGGAGGCTCCCTTCCCATATTCTGTTATCCTGTGTTGCTATCTTAGTGCCTTGGAAGCTGACTGGGGAAGGGAAAGTCTCATGTTCTGCTTGGAGATGACCCCTATGGATGAGTCACCAGGAAGGGCAGCAATCTCTGCCTGTGGAAGAGGAAGTGAGGATGCAAGAAGTTTTCCCTCCACAGCCCAAGGCTGTCAGAGGCTTGTCAAGGGAACTCAGGGTCTTCCAGTCAAAAGAGGAGTTCAGGACAGGCTTCCTGCTGACCCCTCAAAGTAGAAGTGGTCTTCAAATTCTTCCTGCCTCCCATACTCTCCTATAGTCCAGCCTGCAGGTCACACCAGACTGATGTTCTTAACCATGACTTTGACAATGTCACATTTTGATCACAGTCTTTGGAGACTCCACACTGGTTCTAGGATAAACCTTAGTTTGGCTCCAATCTCCATTTTTTACCTCATTGCACTTCTCTCCCCTTTTCTCCTCTGTTCCATTCGGGCATGGTGTAGCACACATGGTCATCTCTGCACCTGCATCTTTACTATGCCCCTTCTCTACCATTCCCTATACTGGAATGTCTTTTCCTCTCCAGGTGGCATCTGCATTTTTTTCAAATCCCATTTCTAGTCTCACCTTTCCATCCATCCTTCCATCCACCCATTCATCCATCCAAATCAGACTGAGCACATTCTGTGCCAAGCCTGTGCCATCAGTTGAGGTTTCCATTTCCAACAAGCTAAACAGGGCTCAAGCACAATTGTGAGGATGGCGCAGGATGGCGCAGGATGGCACAGGATGGCACAGGATGGCACAGGATGGCGCAGGATGGCACAGGATGGCGCAGGATGGCACAAGGCCAGGCAGAGTTTCATTCTGGTTTTTTTGCCAGATTTTCTTTTAATCAGAATTACAAAAGACAAAATCATTTTTTTGTTTCGCAAACTATCTTTTTTTAAACAAATGATTTACTTTTAATTACAAATACTGTTGAGACAATGCCTTCTTTTGCAAAACCAATAAATATAAGAACAAATTTTAAACATGCGATTTATCCAAGATATTTGTCAAAAGAGAAAAAAAAAAAAGCCCTGATTTTTTTTTATTCAGTACTTTTTAAAAAATCAGAATTTATTCCTTAACCTTTCAAACAATAAATTTGAAGGTATAACTCAAATGGAAAAGAAAGACTAAGACCATATTATATCTGCTTTAAATAGCTTTTGATAATTCTTCCAATGTTACCTTTCTGGAATTATCATTTTTCACAAAATAGCTGAATTTAAAATATTTCTAATGAATTGATTAATGGAGGGAAAGAAATCATCAAATACATATGTATAAACTTCACCATAAACAATTATCCATATCAAAAGACACTATCTTTAAAAAGGTACAAAAAAAAAAAGTGAGGAAAAAACCTGAATTACAGAAAAGAAAGTACAATTTATTTAATGAAAAACTAGAATTAATAAAAATTAACACACGTACACACACAAAACAAACAGCTACACTATGTAGTGACTCACAAAGGGCTTGGAAAGCAGTGTCAAGACCACTCCACATGGCTTGGCAGTTAAACAGGGAGGGAAAAAACCATACATACACACATGCATGCACACACATGAAAAAAAAAATTTTTTGTCAACAGTACAACCAATCTACAGCAAACACAAATTCAGAATTATTTTACAATGCTTCCTGCAGAATAAAATTTCTTAATACAAAAGATGCCCATTTTGGAAGTAGATATATATATATATATATAT
>NW_006408603.1:8537638-8582752 GCF_000296735.1 Chrysochloris asiatica
AGTGGCTTACTGTTGAATTATTTTTAAATATATTAGTGTTACTACATGCAACGGTTTCCTGTATTAACAGCTTTCCTTTTATTTACCTTCATGTGCCTAGCTTCCACCTACCAGTTTCAGGTTGGCAAGCTGATGGGTGACTTATTCTCTGTGAAACTGAATGCAACAGTATTAAACACTGGCCAGTAAATGTCTGATTGCCATTTCAACACATGGAAATAGTTACATTGATGCCTAAATTGCCATTTTCTGCAAAAAACTGTGCAGTGCTTTGGTTTGGTATACTATTTTTAAATTGTGTTTTTGTTAATTATGGTGAAATATAATTTGGTCATCAAAAATGAAATGATAGTTTAAACTAAGTAGCTGCTACTAAATGTGCTAAAAGACTTATTTTGTAACTTTAATTTTTAAATTTTCTTAGTTTATTATAAATTGTACCCTAGTTAAATACAACACACACATCACAGTCCTCATATTGTGCCTATAGTCTGTTGAGCCTGTGTGAACTATATATGAAACATATTTTGTCTTAAATTCTGTTAACCAGAATTGTATTGTTGTGTGCTGTAGAGTCGGTTCCAACTCATAGCGACCCTGTACAGGTTTCTGAGGCTGAAATCTTTACGGAAGCAGAACGCCTCATCTTTCTCCCGCGGAACAGTTGGTAGTGAATTGTATTAGAGACACTTAAATTAAGATACAGCATGAGGAAATGGCATCACACAATCTTGAGGCACCTTCTGGATCATAAGAAAGATTAAATGATCTTTCTTATAGTTTGACCTTATATCTCTGAAAACTCATTCATGAGATACTGGATTAATTTCCCTGATAATAAGTCTCTAACTAGAACGCATTGGGCAGCTTATTCTTCATTTATACTTTGAATGGTGGGGTAAGTCTATAGAACACTTTGGATGACAAAAAGCAAGTTATGAAAAATTGTGAAAATGGTGGAAAATTCTAATGAACATAATAAGATAACAAAAACATTGTCTCCATTTTTACTAATTATACTATACTATTATTTTGTAAAAGCATAATAAAGTGGTCCATCTTTATTGATTATTTTTCCACTTACTCCTTAGATTTTTTCAGTTTTCCAAAATTGTCTGCCTTTTCTTGTTTACATGTACTCTAATTATATATTGATGAAAATAAGGGTTGCTGTATCATTCCTCCACATGTCCATTCTGCTTCTCTTCTCTTAAATTCAGAATATCCAATAGTGGTCACTATTAAATTTGTCATGAATTTAATCATCAAATGAAGTTAAAGAACTACTACTAAAGAACTTTAGTGTTAGATATGGACATGCATTCTATGTAAGTGGTTTGATCCCAGGTTCCAACGTATTTGATTTTGGGTAGCAATTAAGAGTACCAGATCTAGAGTCAGAATGCCAGAATGTCAATCAAGGCTCGCTATTTATAGCCAGCTCTCCATTTCTTCATTTTCTGACTTCCTTGAGTCTATAAAATGACAGTGATGCTTACCTTAAAGAGCTGTGTAATGAGATGATAATGCATGGAAGGGAGTCAGCACAGAGGTAGATACATAGTAACTGCTCATAATGTTAGTATCATTCCTTTTCATACTGATGTACATATCCTGTGACATCTCCATGTAGGATTTCTTCCAAACCTCTAATGTGTCTCAAATGATCCCAAGCCCTTGTTATAGCTTAATAATGCAGCATTTGAATCAAGTGAATATCTCCCTTATTATTTCTCCTTTCCCCTCCCCTCCCCCCTAATATCTAATTCTACCCCTTCACCTGCAGATAGACCCAGAACCCATAGTGTAATCAGTAGCTGGGTTAGACTAATCTAAAATTCTCTATGAACCCTAATAACGTTCTTCAGTTGCTATGACTTAACAGGTTTGGTGCTTGATGAGGATGTTCAAGCCCTGGTTGTGCCTATATAAAAATGGCAGCATCACTTTGTTGGGAATTTTTTTACTGGAATTATGTTTGTGGACAAATGTTACAGCTTTTTTTCTGGGTAAAGAAAATACATTGGGTGATGTACATTTTGGTCACTATGAGTTGGAACTGATTCAACAGCACCTAATGACAACAACACACAGTAAGCAAGCACTTATGGATCTCCAGACTTATGGAAGATAAAGCTGCTGCCATTGAATTGATTCTAAGTCATGGTGACCCCATGTATGTCAGAGTAGAATTGTTCATCATCAGCTTTTCAATGGTTGATTTTTTTGAAAGTAGATTGTCAGGCTTTTTTTTCCTGAGGCACCTCTGGGTGGAATTGAACCTTTTGTTTAGCATGTTAACGATTAGCATGACCCACATGCTATGCTAATACTTGGGAAGGATGCCTCATCCAGTTTTGAGAGATCAGAGAAGACTTGCTAGAGTAAGTGACATATCTACTGATTTCTTGGGAAGTGAGTAGGAAGAAGATAGGTAGGCAAGGGAATCAGGAAGAGAAGAGTATTTAGATTTGAGAAAACAAGGCAGGAAGCCTGCGACAAGAGAAGATGTATTCTAGGACCTGAAATTTGGTCAGAAAGTCTGGAGTAGAGGATGTGAAGGAACAGGCTTGGGAGTTAACCCAATGGGCCTGTTCAATTTGGAGTTTATCTTGAGATTCATGAGAAGGCAATTCAGAGTTTATAACAGAGACTCACAATGAACAGATTTGCAGACCACAGTGACTAGAGTGTACACAACAGATTAGTTGAGGGAAAGTCGTGGTTAATAATGTTTAGGTGGGAGGCAACGGTGGTGGGAACCAAGTGATGATGGGGAAGATAAAACAGAAGAGGGTCCAGAGCTCTTTCCAGGTGACAAGACTTGGTGATTGCTTAGGCAGGGGGTGGAGGGAAGAGGGGTCAAACATGGCTTCCAGATTTCTGATTAAGTGGATGAGTGTTAAGGCCATTTTACTGAGAGGAATAGACTTATGGGCAGAAGAATGATGAGTGTAGATTTGGACATCGGAAGTTTGAGTTCCCTGAGGGGCAGCCAAGGAGAAGTGCCTTCGTGGCTGGGTAAAGTCAGATCTAAGAAAACTGTATTGAGGAGATAGACTTGGGAGTCTCAACTATATATGGTCATTACTGCATCCAGATCACAAGCTTCCGTTGGCATATTGCATGAGGACTTGTATGTCATGTTTCTAATGAAAGGATTACCAGAGGGTAACCAGTTAGGAGACATTGCAAAGATTCTCTTGGTAGGAATAAAAGCCTGGCTCAGAAAGAGGAGACAGAGTTGAGAAATGTTTAAAAAGAACATTGGTGTGGCTTGGTAATTGGCAGGATGTGTTGGGTGAGGGGGATAGAGAAGTTGAGGCTGTTCTCAGCTTTCAATGATGGGGACTAATTTTGACTAGACTAAAAGAAGAGCAGGTTTCAGGAGGAAGACAACAGGTTAAGTTTTGGATCCACTAAGTTTGGAATGATACCAATGAAACTTAGAACTGGGGAAGTCTAGTAGGTCACTGGACATTGTAGCCTTAGGTTAGACATTGTGCCTGGAGTTAGATATATGTAACTTCATCTGTCACCACTCCCTGCCTGTGCTCCAACTACATTAGCCTTCTTTATAAGCTATTTCTCACTTCAGGGCCTTTGTACTTACTGTTTTCAGTGCCTAGACCACTCTCCACCCTACAAGATATTCATAGAGCTTGTAGACTCAAATAATTGTATACTTAGCTAATGAAACCCTTATCCACATCACTGTCTATTCCCTCACACTGTTTTAATTTCTGTCATAGCATTCCACACTCCTCAACATCTAATCATGAAGTTGTTTGTTTTTTCCTGCCTCCATTTCTAGAATATCACAGGCAAATAAACTCTGGCTGAAGATAATTCAAAAATGGTTGCAATAATATACTGACTGGGAACTGCCAGCAATTCAAGTGATATTTAGAAGAAATGTGGAATAAGAGGTATCACTGATGTCAGATGAAGCTTGGCTAAAAGCAGAGAATACCAGAAAGGTGTTTTCCTCTGTCTCATTGACTATGCAAAGACATTTGACTTATAGATCATAGCAAAGTATGGGTAACCTTGTGAAAATAGGAAATTCCCAAACAATTCTTCTCATGAGGAACAATTGAGAACAGAACAAGGTTTAAAATCAGGAAAGATGTGCCTTAAGTGTGTATCCTTTCACCATACTTATCTAGTTTGTATACTGAGCAAATAACCTGAGAAATTAAACTATGTAAAGAAGAATGCCACATCAGGAATGGAGGAAGACTCATGAACAACCTGAGATATTCATATAACAAAATCCTACTTGCTAAAGGCAAAGAAGATTTGAAGCACTTATTGATAAAGATCAAACACTACAGCCTTCAGTAAGAAGATAAAGATAACAAAATAAAGATAAATGTTTTCCCGGCAACTGTCACCTGGCTGTCTCCCTTACTATATATACTGAGGTCTCTGTTCAAATGTCTTTTCAGAGAGGCTTTTCCTGACATCCTAAAATAGAACTCTCCCACTCTCCATTAAGACAATGTTCTACAACCTACTGTAGTAGTAGTGACTGAGGCCTTAAAAGCTCATGAGAGGACATCCAAAGCGCAACTGTCCCTGTCCTTAGGAAAGAAGAGCGAAAAAAATCAAAGACTCATGGAAACAATTCGTCAGTGGGCTAATGGACTGTGAACATCAGTTTCCATGGCCCCGAGACCAGAAGAATTAGATGGTTACTGGCTACTGCTACCGATTGCTCTGAAAGGGACCACATCAGAAAGTCCTAGATAAATTGGGAGTAAAAAAGTATGGAGCAAAATTCAAAATCATGAAAAATACCTGGTTTACTGGTCAGATAGAAACTGGTAGGACCCCCAGGACACTATGACCGTTAGTCATTATCCAGTCTTGTTAATGAAATCAGCCACATGGCTCAATTTTCAGCCAAACAATAGGCAGCCCTGTAAGGGGAACAATGACACTAGGGAGGTATGCACATCTAGAATAATCAACCATTTGATATCAAAAGGGCAGCATTTACCCAAGGACAGAGTCCAACAGGGCTAGGAACCAAAGAGGAATAGAAACCGGAAACACAGAAGGAAGTGGAACAAGTGATGTTGCATTGTGGGGTTTGCAATCAATAACATGAAACAAAATGTGTACGAATTGTTGATGGGAAACTGGTCTGTTTGGTAAAACTTCACCCAATTCACACACACACACACACACACACACACACACACACACACACACACACAGAAGTTTAAAAAATATATCATCTTGTGCATCTTCTCCATTAGAGCAGAAGCTCTGGGAGGACAAGGATGTTTGTCTGTTTTAGGAGCTCTGGTAGCGTAGTGGTTACGAATCAGCTGCTAGCCTCAAGGTCAGCAGTTTGAAACTACCAGCTGCTCCACGAGAGAAAGACGAGGCTTTCTGATTCCAATGAGACTTGCAGCCTTGGAAACCCTGTGCAGGGTTACTATGAGTCGGAACCAACTCCACAGTACTTAACAACAACAACAATATCCCTGGTGTGGAACTGTAAGATAATCACTGGATTGCTAACCACAAGGTTGGTGGTTCAAACCCACCAGCTGCTCCTCAGAAACCCCATACAGGATAACAATGAGTTGGATCCTACTCTACAACACTTAACAACAACAGCACATCCCTAGCATCTAGAACAGTGCCTGATACCTAACACTGTGGCAGTCCATTGAGCCTAAATTCGTGTGGGTGTAAAAGGTCTCATCTTTCTCCAGCAGAGCAGCTGGTGAGCTCAAAACACACACCTTCTGGTTTGCAGTCCAGTGCTTTTCCCACTCCCTTGATACATAATTGCTGTTGATGTAAAGGGCCATAGAGTCAGTTCCAACTCATAGCAACCCTACATAGGGCTCTGAGGCTTTAAATTGTTGTTGTTGTTAAGTGCCGTCGTGTTGGTTCCGACCCATAGCGACCCTGAACAGAGTTTCCGAGGCTATAAATCTTTAAGGGAGCAGAAAGCCTCATCTTTCTCCTGCGTATCAGCTGGTAGTTTTGAACTGCTGACCTTGCGGTTCGCAGCCGGATTCGGCTTTAAATAAGAGACTTTAAATTGAGAAAGCCTCATCTTTCTCCCATGAGTGGCTAGTAGCCTCAAACGGTTGAACCTTGTGGTTCACAGTTCAGTGTTTATTGTATGCAGCCACCATGTTCCCTGGACATATACTAGGCATTCAATAAATATTTTGCTGAAGGGATGTTTACATAAACGAGTAACAACTGTGTCTCAAGAGCAAATTTGCAAAGAGCCCTTACATACATGACTCATCAAAACAGTTTTGCAAAGAAGCACTCACTTTTCACAGGGGAGGACTAGCCAAGCCTCAGAGTAGTTGAATGCCTTGCCCACAGTCTAATTGGTGCTGGAGGCAGGATTGGGTCAGGTGAGCATGAATCTGAAGCCAAGCTTCTTGCACCGTGCTCTGCAATCCCTTTACAAAGAAGAACAAAATCTGTCCTTTTCTCTCTGTCTTCTCCTAGTTTGCTTGGGGAAATGAGAGGAAGATTGTGAGGGGAATAAATACAGGAGTTGGTTGGGGGTGGGGAGTATAAAAATGAGAGCAGGAGGAAGAGCCTGGAGGGACCTGGGAGGGGCTTGCCTTCTGGAAGGAGCCTAGGAGCAATCTACAGCCTGTTCCTTGAAGGGGCAGCTTGTATTTCAATAGCCTATTTAAACTTAAAGGAATTAAGTTGGGACTTGCTTCAGGAGGGGAGGATCCTGGCTACTGAAACCCTGACCCTTGCTTGGCACCTTCTCCCCTTCCTTCCTAGTCTCCTCCTCCCCAGCTGTTGGGAATTCCCCACTTCCTGATTAGAAGTTTAGAACCAAGGGGTTTTTTCCTCAGCCCAGGAATTCAGGACACTTTGCAAATTTTACCATAGTTTCTTCACCCTTTACATTTCAGTTCCCTCCTCCCACCACACAAACGGGGTGCGAATGTAAGTGTGTGTGGTGGGCTGAGGGTCTCCCTGGAACCCTTTTGCCTGCTCCAGGAGCAGACACTTTCTGGCTACATCTCTCTGGAAGTGGGAAGTAGTCCCTTTGGAAACTGACCCTCTCTGTCTTTCCTAAAGGTGGGAGATTCAATGGTTGAGAGTAAAATCAATGAACCCATAGCCTCCAAAACCAAGATGGGGCCAGATTCATAGCTGAGGGAGTAGGCGTTCTTCTGGTGCCTCCAAGTGTTCCTCTATCACTCTCCAATGAGTCACCCTGGCTCAGTCCCCATTGTCCTGGCCCTGCCTCTCCTTGCTGGACTCTTCCCTTCCTTATGCCAGGAACAGGGACTAGGCAGGCTGGGTCAGTAAGCCAGCCTCAGAAAGCCCAGTCCAGATGAGCAGTGAGCAGCTGTATCTGGGGTCTAGACAGCAATCCCACGATTCGTGAGCACTTGTCTGGTCTGGAACATACCCCAGGCCAACTGTTTACTCAGGAGGCCCCAGAACACCTGCTACTTCCTAAGAACTCTTTTTCTTAATGCATTTCAGCCAATACTGATTCCGGCCAGGTCTCAGTATAAGGCACTGGGAGGAAGAATCAAAGAATGAATAAGACACAGCTCCTGCCTTCCAAGAGCCTTCAGACACATCCCTAAAATAATCTCATCGTGTGCTTTTAGGACATGCCAAGTTCTGGGCTGGGGGGTGGGGATTCAGAGGTAAATAAAACACTTCCCTGAACTCAAGAAACTCACATTTCAGCTCAGAAGATAGGCATATAGCTGGATTGGATTATCAAATGCACATTTCAGCTCAGAAGACTGACAAGATCTGAACTGAATTATGTCTCCCTCTGCACCCCTCCCCAATGTGTTGTAAATCCTAACCTCTATGCCTGTGATTGGAGTCCTGGTGTGGTGCTGCCGGTTAATGCGCTGGACTGCAAAGTCGGTTTGAACCACAAGGTTGGAGGTTCATGCTCACCAACCGCTCCTAGGAAACCCTATGAGTCGGAACTGACTCCACGGCACTTAACAACATACCTGTGATTATGTTGTTGTTGTTGTTAAGTGCCTTCGAGTCGGAGCCGACCCATAGCGACCCTGTACAGGGTTTCCGAGGGTGTAAATCCTTACGGGAGTAGAAAGCCTCATCTTTCTCCCGCGGAGCGGCTGGTAGTTTCGAACCACTGACCTTAAGGTTCGCAGCCCGATTCGTAACCACTACGCTACCAGAGCTCCTTACCTGTGATTATAATCCCATTTGATAACAGGTTGTGTTGAGCATGTTAAAGAGGCAGGAGTAGTGTAGGGTATATTTTGAGTCAATTTCTTTGGAGATATCAAAGAGAGCAAATAAGCGATCAAAGAAGAGATGCGGTAAGATAGATACCAAGACCCAAGAAGATCTCTAAGGAACCAAGAAACAAGCTTAAGAGATAAAGACCGTCTTCTACAGCCTACACAGAGAGAAAGCCAGTTGTAGACATGGCCTTCTCAGTTAACACACACTCCTAGCCTTCTAACCTCTGAGAAAATAAAATTCTGTGTTTAGTACATCTGTTATAGCAGCACTAGATAATTAAGACAACTGGTCATTCTAACACAAAGTGGAATTACCTGGAAAACCCTACAGCTCTTCCTTCCAGGCTCAGTTTAGGTGTTCTTCCTCCAGGAATCCTTCCTTGACGCTTTTCAGTGGCTGTCCTTCCCCCATCACAAAACCAGAATGTAAGCGCTTCAAAAACACTGGGACTGGCCTTCTCTCTTTGTATTTCTTTGTATTCAATGAGCTGAGAGTAAAGCATCCAGCTGATATGAAGTGAGGGGAGAAGCACAAGAACACCCAAACTGGCAGAAAGGACCCATTTGACCTAGGCTCAATGGCTTGATAATCAGAACTCGACTAGAAGAAGATTAAAAAAAAAAATTTTTTTTTAAAATAAAGGGAACGAGGGTAAATTGCTATAATTTCATGAACTTGACTTTTACTTATGGAAGCTTGTTATTGTTGTTATGTGCCATCAAGTCGGTACCAACTCATAGCAACCTTATGTACAACAGAACGAAACACTGCCTGATCTTAGACCAACCTCACTACACTGTTGCCATGCTTGAGTCCATTGATGCTGCCCCTTGGCCAAACCATCTCATTGGAGGTCTTCCTCTTTTTCTCTGACCCTCCACCTTACCAAACATGATATCCTTCTCCAGCGACTGGTCCTTCCTGACAATATGTCCGAATTATGAGAGATGAAGTTTGGCCATCTTGACCTCCAAGCAGCACTCTGGCTGCACTTCTTCCAAAACGGATCTTTTGGTTCTTTTGGCAGCCCATGGCACTTTCCATATTCTCCTCCAACACTATAACTCAAATGCATCAATTCTTCTATGGTCTTCCTTATTCACTGTCAAGCTTTCACATGCATATGAGGTTATTGAAAACAGCATGGCTTGGGTCAGGTGCACCTTAGTCCTCAAGCTGACATCTTTAATCTTCAACACTTTAAAAAGGTTTTGTGCAGCAGATTTGCCTAATGCAATATGTCGTTTGATTTCTTGACTGCTGCTTCTGTGAGTGTTGATAGTTGATCCAAGAAGAATGAAGTCCTTGACAACTTCAATCTTTTCTTCGTTGATAAGAATGTTGTTTATTGGTCCAGTGGTGAGGATTTTTTTTTTTTTCTTTACATTGAGATGTAATCCATACCAAAGGCTGTGCTCTTTGATCTTCATCAGTAAATGTCTTAAGTCCTCTTCACTTTCAGCAAGCAAGGTTGTATTATCTGCATATCGCAGGTTGTTAATGAGTCTTCCTCTAATCCTGATGACACGTTTTTCTTCATAGAACCCAGCTTCTCGGATTATTTGCTCAGTACACAGGTTGAATAAGTATGGTGAAAGAATACAACCTTGTAGCACACCTTTCTTAATTTTAAACCATTCAGTGTTCCCATGTTGAGGCTTGGATCTTTTCTTCAGTTCCCTCAGCTTGAGAGATGCTGAGCATGTTCTTCCCTTTTGGTTTTCTAACTCTAGGTCTTTGCACATTTTGTTATATTATTTGACTTTGTCTTCTCAAGCTGACCTTTGAAATTTTCTGTTCAGCTCTTTTACCTCCTCATTTCTTCCATTTGCTTTAGCATCTCTATGCTATAGAGCAAGTTTCAGAGTTTCTTCTGACATCCATTTTGGTCTCTTCCTTTTTTCTTGTCTTCTTAATGACTTTTTGCTTTCTTTCTGTGTGATGTTCTTGATGTCATCCCACAACCCTTCTGGTCTTAGGTCTTTAGTGTCTGATGCATCAAATCTGTTCTTCAGATGATCTCTAAATTCAGGTGGGATATATTCAAGGTCATATTTTGGCTCTGGTGAACTTGTTTTCATTTTCTTCAGCTTCAGTTTGAATTTGCATATGAGTAATTGATGGTCTGTTCCACAATCTGCCCCGGCCTTGTTTTGACTGATGATATAGAGCTTTTCCATTGACTCTTTCCACAGATGTAGTCAATTTGATTTCTGTGTATTCCACCTGGTGAGTTCCATGTGTATAATCATCTCTTATGCTGTCTAAAGAAGGTATTTGAAATGAAAAAATCATTGGTCTTGCAAAATTCTATCATGTGATCTCCAGCATCATTCCTATCACCAAGGCCATATTTTCCAACTATCGATCCAACCTTTGCATTCCAATCACCAGTGATTATTAATACATCTTGATTGCATTTTTGATTAATTTCAGATTGAAGAAGTTGGTAGAATTCTTTAATTTCATTCTCACTGGCTTCAGTGGTTGGTGCGTAAATTTGAATAATAGTGGTATTAACTGGTCTTCCCTCTAGGCGTATGGATATTATCCTATCACAGACAGCATTATACTTCATGACTAATATTGATATGCTCTTTTTGTTGATGCGTGTGATGCCATTTGTCTTCAATTTGTCATTCCTTGCATAGTAAACTATGTGGTTGTCAGATTCAAAAGGGCCAATACCAGTCCATTTCAGCTCACTAATGTCCACAATTTTGATGTTTATGTGATCCATTTAATTTTGGACAATTTCCAATTTTCCTACAGTCATACTTTATACATTCCATATTCCAATTATTAATGGGAGCTTACAGCTGTTTCTCTACATTTTGAGTTGTGCTCCATCAGCAAATGAAGGCCCAAGGGCTTTATTCCATTTGCATCACCACGGTCATCTCTACTTTGAGAAGGCAGCTCTTCCCCAGTTGCATTTTGAGTGACTTCCAACCTGAGGGGCTCATCTTCTCGCACTATTTCTGACAGTGTTTCACTGCTATTCATAAAGTTTTCAGTGACTATTTGAAAGTAGTCTGTCTCTCCTCCTTCCTAGTTTGTCTTTGTCTGGAAGTCCATCTGAAACCTGTCCACTGTGGATGACCCTGCTGGTATTCAAAATACCCATGGCATAGCTTCCAGAATCACAGCAACACACAAGCCATCACAGTATGAGAAACTGACAGATGAGTGGTGGGACTATAATATGGTTATTACATTTCATGTAAAAAAGCCCAGAAGTACTGGCGCATGATGTATGGAGGGATGGAGGAGAAGACTTGGGAAGTAAGGAACGTGAGGCCATGCCAAGATGAGTTTTACATACCATACTAAGGAGCTTGGTCTTTTTTCTATGAGCACAGAGATCCCCTGATAATTTTGAGGATGGAAGTCATGTAAACTGACCATGTTTTAGGAACATTATACTAATGACTGGGTGAAGAGTATATATGGAGAATGCATTACTAGCAACATTCTGTCTCTGATCTCTGCTTCTTAGGAAAGGGGAGAATGCTGAAAGGAGGGAACTGGGCAATGACATGGGGACAGAGAAATCAGTCAAGAAGCAATTGTAATGTGAGGAGACAAAAGACGAAAGTCTATTATTGGGTCAATGACTAGAGGTAGTGGGAATGGAAAGAGGTAGCATTGGTATGTGGGAACTGAGATTGAAAATTCTGGTCAAAGTCGTTGAAAGCATACAGAAAAGAAACAGGTCCCAGTAGGTTAGTGGAGTAGGAAAGGAAGATGAGAATAATACTCAGGGTTGTAACCAGTATAGTAGCTTCTGAAGTGCCATTGAGAAGAGGAAGAATCTCAGTCATAACCAACTATGGGTGCCTCAAGCTTAGCTCAAAGGAGTCAATTTTATTTTAAGGTTATACAAGTGACCAAATCTCTATTAGGGAAAGATTTCACAGTCCTCTCCCAGTTTTAGCCACTAACACCTCTACTGTTCTTGCCCACTCCCTAGCAACCCATGTGGCCTGACAAACAGGGAGGTGTTGCCAGGAGAGATAAACTATGTGGACACAGTGAGGTCCTGCTGTCATCGTGGATGACTGTCCATGAGAGTGCCCCAGCCCACATTGTAGTCTCTCAGTTGCTTGCTCTCCCCATCTCTGATGACCATCTGTTCCACTGTGTTTTGACCACCCACTCCCATTGACACTCCCTAGACTTAGTCACTCCCCAGAACTGCCTACCTCTGAAATTACTAATTCTGACACCATCCTTTCATTTCATCTTAGCCACTCAAACACTTCCCCTACACCTCTGACCTCATCCAAAACATTTGTTCACTGACCCCTTCATTTTTTCCTTATTCACAAAGCCTCTTTCTTTTACAGCTTGGATTCCATAGCCCAGAATTTTATTCATTCTCCTGTCTATAACATAAACGTCATTTTGTTGCAGCACCTGTCAAAACCCCAACTATGGATGAATCAGTTCTCCTTTGCTTCGAACTACAAGTGTCAGTGATCTTTGCTGAAGAAACCATACCAGCAAGCAAGTTGAACCCACCATCATTAATGATCACCAAACTTGACTGGGTCCTCAACATTGCCTTGCTAGGTTTTGCCTGTTACTGACTCCCAATCATGCAGACTCCATGTTTACAGAGTAGAACTAGTCTCTAGGGTTTTCAAGGATTTCAGAAGAAGATCACCGGGCCTATCTTATAAGGTGCCTTGTTGTTGTTGCTAAGTGCTGCCGAGTCGGGATCCAACTCAAAGCAACCCAGTACAGAGTCCTTGTACAGGGTTTCCAAAGAGCAGCCTTTACGGCCCAAACCGACTTTGCAGTTTACCGCATTAATCGGCAGCGGCACACCAGAAGGTGCCTCTTGTTGTTGTTGTTGTTGTTATTAGGTGCCATCGTGTCGCTACCGACCCATAGCGACCTTTATGCACAGCAGAATAAAATACTGCCCGATCCTGGGCCAACCTCACTACTGTTGCCACACTTGAGTCTATCAATGCTGCCACCTGGCCAATCTATGATGTTGGGGGTCTTCCTCTTTTTCTCTGACCCTCCACCTTACCAAACATGATATCCTTCTCCAGCAACTGTTCCCTCCTGACAATATGTCCAGAGTATCAGACATGAAGTTTGGCCATCTTGGCCTCCAAGGAGCACTCTGGCTGCACTGCTTCCAAAACGGATCTATTGTTTCATTTGGCAGCCCATGACACTTTCAATATTCTCCTCCAACACCATAACTCAAGCATCAATTCTTCTACGGTCTTCCTTATTCACTGTCCAGCTTTTGCATGAATATGAGGTTATTGAAAATACCATGGCTTGGGTCAGGTGCACCTTTGCTCTTCAACACTTCAAAAAGGTCTTGTGCAACAGATTTGCCTAATTTGATTTCTTGACTGCTGCTTTCATGAATGTTGATAGTTGATCCAAGAAGAATGAAGTCCTTGACAACTTCAATCTTTTCTCTGTTGATAAGAATGTTGTTTATTGGTCCCGTGGTGAGGATTTTTGTTTTCTTGACATTGAGATGTAATCCATATCGAAGGCTGTGCTCTTTGATCTTCATCAGTAAATGTTTTAGTCTTCTTCACTTTCAGCAAGCAAGGTTGTATCATCTGCATATCACAGGTTGTTAATGAGTCTTCCTCCAATCCTGATGCCACGTTTTTCTTCTTAGAACCCAGTTTCTCAGATTATTTGCTCAGCATACAGGTTGAATAAGTATGGTGAAAGAGAACATCCTTGTCGCACACGTTTTTTAATTTTAAATCATTCAATGTTCCTAAATTCTGTTTGAGCAACTGCCTCTTGGTCCAGGTACAGATTCCTCATGAGCACAATTAAGCATTCCGGAATACTCATACTTTGCAGTGTTGTCCATAGCTTGTCATGATCCACACAATCGAAAGCCTTTGCATAGTCAATAAAGCACAGGTAAATCTCTTTCTGGTATTCTCTGCTTTCAGCCAAGATCCATCGGACATCAGCAATGATATCCTTCATTCCATGGTATTTTCTGAATCTGGCTTGAACCTCTGGAAGTTCTCTGTCAATGTATGATTGTAGCCATTTCTGAAGGTGCCTCTAGGTAGATGCAAATGGCCAAACTTTTAGCTAGTCGTAAAGCAGCTAACCATTTGTGTTATCTATCCTACTCCTCATTCAATCACCTTTTAAACCTCCTCTATTCACAAACCTTTCATATCTCTCCTCACATCTTAATTCTCTGTAGATATGTCATCTCTTCTGGAGTTCTGTTGTGGTGCTGAGGGTTAATGCGCTGGACTGCAAAGTTGGTTTTAACCACAAGATGGGTGATTCAAGCTTACCGGCTGCTCCTCAGAAATCCTATACAGGATCACTATGAGCCAGAACTGACTTGACAGCCATTAACAACAACATATCATCTCTTCAGATGCTTCCAAGCAGGGACACTTTCAACATGCTGCCACCTTTTTTACCAACCTATACCCTTCTTCCCCATTTTGTCTCCTGGTTTAATGGAAAATGTGCATCCTTCTCTATCTTGCCATTGATGTTCTGAATCACAGCCTTTGCTGCCATTTCAGGGGCTTTACCTGTCTTCTCTTTTTCGTCATCTTCAACTCTCCTCTACTCACTCCTTCCACTGATATTTAAACAAGTTCATGTCTCTCTAAGATTAAATAAGACCTTCCCTTGATCACATCTCTTCCTCCAGATTCCATCTTTCCCTTCATAGAAAACATCTCAAACACCTTCCATTTACTACTCAACTCATTGAAATATGTTTTCCCTCATCAGAAAATATAAGTACACTGCTGTAACCAAGGCCAATAACCCTCTCCATACATTCAGTGACCACTTTAATACCTAGATTTTTCTGCACGGGGTCAATTCCTCCTTCTACTATCCTTGGCTTTAGTGACACTCTCCTGTTTTGCCTCCTACTTTCTCTTCTGCTCAAACCCTAAATGGTGGATTCAAACAGACCCTTCCCCAGGCCTTATCTCCTCTATATACTCACCCTAAGTCACCCTTACACTTGTGACATGTCACATGCTTCTCTATGCTGACAACTGTGAGACATATGACTTCATTCTAAACCTCTCTCCTGAGCTTCAGATTTATTTATCTGATTGCCTCTATGGTTGTTGTGCACAGCTGAATTGGATCAGACTCACAGTGATCCTGTATAGGGTTTATGAGATCAGCTGGTGGGTTTGAATTGCCAATCTTGCAGTTAGCAGTCTAGTGCTTATCTTAAAACATCATATTTACCAAATCAAAACAGAGGAAGCCCAGTTAAAATTTAATTTTGCTTAAACAACAAATAATGTTTTAATGTAAGTATGCCCTAAATATTACAAGGAACATACTTAACATTGTTTAATATTTACAGACTGTTTGTATATTTAGTAACTATTATAGATGAAGGGCTCATGTATGTTTACCAATTTGGGGCATCTTATTTAAATGTAGACATGATGATGCTCTTTGACTAATTCCTAATATGAACTATATTATGGCCGAAGATAAATCATGTTGTGTGCTGATTCTGACTCACTGTGATTGTATAGAACAACCTAGAGCTGTCCCATGGGGTTTCCCAGGCTATAATCTTTATAGAAACCAATCACTAGGTATTTTCTTCCACAGGACTGTTAGTGGATTTGAATTACAGATGTTTTGGTTAGCATAACCACTGCATAGCTAGGGTTCCTTGTGTTGATGACAATGCCTTTTAAAAAAATTCCTATTGTGAATTGAGTGAAGGTTTATAGACAAGATCATCAGCTGTACATTCAGCAAACTATACACCTTGTTTCAGCTAAGTGATTACAATCCCCTCCCTGCGACATTTATCCCACTTCCTCTCTGTGGCTCCGCATTCACAACTTATATTTTGCAAATGAACAAGGCAAAAATATTTGATGTACGCTTACAAACCAATAAAATATATACTCATTTAAATGTCCGAAGGGCACATTCTGCCAGCCCAACTTCTTCCGGCAGGCACACAGCCACCATCTCTACTGTTGCTACTTTTCTAGGTAGGGATCTCACGCTCCGCTCATCCTCTTCCATTTTGATGGTCCTGGGATCATCTGCTCCTGAAATGAAAGATTATCTACTTTCTCCTTTTAGTTACACATCTTTTACAATTACAGTTATGACAATTGCAATTAATACTGCTAACAACTATTCACAATTGATTAGTAAAATGCCATCACCATCATCCTCCATCTCCTTTCACTAGATCCATCTAGTAAAGAGGGAAATATTCAGTGGGGGTTCTACCTTACATTCTTCATTCTGCAACTAAGCACACTCATGAAAACTTGTAAATCAACCACTTTGCGCCTTTGTAGCCTCCCCCCATTTCTGATAGTCAATGTCTAAGTTTCTCATTCCTATCTACCCAGCACACTGAGAAAACAAGGTTGTTCCTTGAAATAAAGAATCCTTTCATTTTGGTTGGAATTTTCAGTCACTACATTCATAAGCAAAAGTTTAGTTCATCAAATTGTAGCGATTTGAACTTGTTCTCAGTATCAAACTTCTGTATCTTCCTCAGTTCCAGTTCTGATCAACTAGCCATCCAAGCTAGGTTATATGGGTACTAGTTGCAAGTTTGGGAGTTCACACACACTTCTCTGCACTTCAGATCAGCTGACCGCTTCACTCTGAGCCCTAGCCCCCAGGAGGTAGGTCAGTGTCCATGGAATCAGGAGTTCACACATCTTCCTAAAATTCAAACCAGTCAGCCCTTCCTCTTCTCTCTCTATCTCAAGGTCAACGGGTGCTACTGGAACATGGTAAAACTCAGCCCATGTCTTCATTGCCGCATTTTCCCCACTTGCATTCACAAGTAGACCCAGGTGGTCACCAGTGAGCATACTATACTGCTCATTGAGTTTCAGTCCTAGAAGGGGGTTTTCTCTGATGGGCTGACTTTTCTTTCCTTGATGCCTCCAAAGGATAATGCCTTTTTTTTTTTTTTTTTTTTAAAGAGTCATACACCATAACCAAGTGGGATTTATTCCAAGAATTCAGGGATGTTTAAACATTAGAAAATAAATAATTATAATACACCGCATCAATACAGCAAAGGAAAAGAACCACATGATCATTGTTATGGATGCATAAAAACTGTTTGATAATATCCAACATGCTTACTTGATGAAAAACCTAAAGAAGATTGGAATTGAAGGCAAATTCCTTAGTATGACTCAAGGCATACAAGAAAAGCCTAAAGGGGAAAGACTGAGTGCTTTCTCTTGAGATGAGGAAATAATGACTTCTTAAAAGAAACTTTATCTCCAAAATATGGTATCAAGTGACATTAGGATAAGCCTCCTCATAAAATTTGTAGGAGATAATTTCTTTGCTGAAATCTTTTAAATAAAACTGTATCTTTATCGAGAGATTTATTTGTTTTTATGAAGTGACTCCTGAGGTCATGTAATTATAAAGCTAAAGATTTTTGATTCAGTTACTGAAAAAAATAAAAGAACTGGAGAGAAGTTTATAAATCATCTGATGTCGTTTTTTTTTTTTTTTTTTGTAGATTAGAGAGCAACCGCTCAGGTAGCATTTTTTGGGGTTTGTTTTTGACAATCCTAGTAAGATTTTGTACAAAATATGTCCCATGTGGAGTCCTGGTATGGCTCTGTAGGATAAGCACCGGGTCACAAGGTCAGTTTGAACCACAAAGTCGGCAGTTCAAACACACCAGCTGCTCTTTAGAAACCCTATACAGGGTTACTATAAGTAGGAACCAACTCAACAGCACTTAACAACAACTACAACATGTCCCATGCAATTTGAAAAAAAAAAAAAAAATTTTTTTTTTAAATCTGAAATTTAAATATAACTCAATGTTCTGTATTTTACCTGACAACCCACACAGCCTGACATCTTTATTTAAGGCCCCACAGGCACCTCATTTCACTACATCAATAACTGAATTTCCATTGGGACAAACTCAACCATCCACTGGGTTTTATGATAAAAGAAAAAGCTTGTCCTTAACTTCTTTAGCTCCCAAAACATCCTAAAGAGAGGGAAACTTGTGAGAACCAGAGCTCCACAGGACTGCCTTGCTTTCCAAACAAACCCTTGCAAGTTTTCTGCCTTGGACTGGGTGCAGTCTTCCCACTTTGCTATGGTTCTCTACTTGTGGAAAAGATTTCATTTTCCTTCTCTGATAGGCTTCTGCTTTATCAGGTTCTGGCTTTTGCAGGTTTTGCTATATCTCTAAAACCTGACTACTTTTCTTCAGCCAAAGCCCTCTCCAGTGACCAGGCCACTGTCATCATTTGCCCACCACAAGGTCCTAGCTGGTCTTCTGTATGTGATTACCACATAGCAGCTCAACTGGCACATTTCATCATGTCTGTCACTGGTTTAAACTCTAAAAGTCCAAAGTCCTCACTGAGCTCCTGAAGGTCTATGTCCCCATGATACAGCCTTTGTCCGCCTCTCTGATAACTTTACATGTCACCCTTCCCCTTTCTTAACTCTCTAGAGACACACAGAGTCTCTTTCAGTTCCTCGAAAGTCCTGTAACTCATTTGTTCTTCCTTAGTTCCCAAATTGTCCTAAAGAGAGGAAAACTTGTAAGAACCAGAGCTCCACAGGACTGCCTTGCTTTTCTAAGTCTCGTGAGTTTTACGCCTTTGACTGGGTGCAGCCTTACTACTTGACATCTTTGTTTAAGTCTCCGCAGGCACCACAACTCATTCTATCCATCCTGAACTTCCCACGGGACAAACTCAACCATCCTCTGCATTTTATAAGTGATCAAGGAAAAAGATTGCCCTTAACTCCTTTGTTCTTTAGTTCCCAAGTCCTCCTAAAGAGTGTTAAAATCTCTTGCCTTGGCTCTTTTCATATGCTGTCCTTTTTCCTCTTCCTCTTTTCCAATTGTTGTTGTTAAGTACTGTTCAGACTTATAGCAAATCAGTTGTTAAATGTCTTCAAGTGAGTTTGGACACATAGTGACTCTGTACATGGGTTCCAAAGCTTTAAATTTTCATGGAAGCAGAAGCCTCATAAGTCACCCTCAGAGTGGCTGGCAGCCTCAGACTTCAGACCTTGTGTTTCATAGGCCAGTGCTTAATTTATAGAGCCACTATGCTCCCAGAAACCCAGTTAGCTCTGGAAAATCCATAACCAGGTCTCAGTTCCTGGTCCTTATGTCTGTGCTTATGTCCCCTCTGAAGTCTGTGCTTCCTTTCTGAAGTACTTGGCACTCCTTAATTACTTTTTGAGTGCCCCAGGAGAGACGGACTTTGCCTATTTTCTCAGTTGTATTCCAGGCATGTAACACATCCTTAGCATAGAGAGGTAATCGCATCAATATTTCAGGGAGGAGTGAGAGAGTAACCTTTCTTCCCATATCCTAGAAGATATCTTCTTATCCTCTTGTGAGTGCTAAGAATTGAACATTCACCAGAACTGGAATGGTTTCCAAATGGATTTATAATTTATCTAACAATGTGGTACTGTAGGATAAGCCCTGAACCACAAGTTTGGTAAGAATTGCAAGGTCAGTGGTTTGAATTCACCCGCTACTCCTCGGAAACCCTATATAGGGTCACTATGGGTTGGAACCGACTCGACGGCACTTAACAACAGCAATGTTCCCAAAGTGGGGTGTCTTAGTCCTTCTCCAGGTTCAAAATTAATAACTAAGCAACATATCAGGGTTATCTGAGTCCTGTGTCAGTAGGGGAACGCAAAGGCAGAATGGTCAGAGACGGGAAGAGAGTAGGTAACTTCCTGCATATGGCGGTCTGATGCTGGGGAACTGAGGGAAAGACATGACAGTCAGGGACGCTTTGTCTCCAGACTCAATTATGAGGTGTTATTGCCAGAATAGCTTTCCCAAGTCTGATGGAAGACCTCTTAACAATGAGTTTGGTGTGTGTGTATGACTTCCAGGTACACCTGTCTAGCACGCTGCTGAAAATGAGGGTCTAGAATCGAAGGACTGATCAAGGCTGAAGGTAAAAATGTGGGAGTCACCAACAAGCAAGTGGTCATCAAAGTTGCATGAATGATGGGAGTCCCCAGGGAGGTCCGGGGGATGTCCAAGGAGTGGCCAAGGAAAGAACCTTGGGGACACCTGAGTGTAAGGGGCTCAGGAAGAATAATCAACTAAACCAGTGGAGAAAGAGGAACTAGAGCTGTGATGTGTGTGGCAGGGGTGTGTGGTTGGGGGAGGAAGAGAGTCATGAAGATACAAAGGCCGGAAGTCAAGAGGGTAACATTTAAAGAAGCAAAGGTTGAGCAACAGAGAGGGTGAGCTCTGAGAATTAGCTGATGGGTTTGGAAAATAGGACGTCAGCGTGACCTCTGAGGAAAGAATTAGCTCATCTCTTTTGTTCCCGTTCCTTCTACCTTCCCTCTTTGGCTTTTCCATGGGCAGCAAGAATGCTGTTCCATACCTGTCCTTTTCTACAAGTGGGAGGACTGTTTCTGATATGGGGAATGCTTAGAACATTGGGATAAATCCAGTTTCATTCAAGCAAAGCCACAGTTTATATGCCCAGTCTCCAGAGCTTGAGACTAGATGCTGAGAAACAAAGGTATGGTCTCAATTTTTGGAAGATTTGTAGTCTGATGGGGAGACCAGTCACAGCTGATGCTTAGCTATGCTCCTTCTCAGACCAGAGACATTCTGGTTGACCTTCTACCCTGAGAAGGCTCCTAGTGGTTGCATCCTTTCCTTTGAGTCCCTCCTTGCCACCACCCACTCTACTCTCTGAGTTTACTTTTCCCCACAGTCCCCTACTCCCTGATACCCAGACATTGGTTGTACAGAAGAACATAGTCTCTCCAGTGCTATACTATACTTCATTCAACCCCAGAACAAGTCCATATCATTCTTTACTGATATTGACTTCAGGGAGCTCTGGTAGCATAGTGGTTATGAATCGGGCTGCGAACTGCAAGGTCAGCAGTTCGAAACTACCAGCTGTTCTGCAGGAGAAAGACGAGGCTTTCTGTTCCCATAAGGATTTACAACCCCGGAAACCCTGTACAGGGTCACTATGAGTTGGAACTGAATCCACGGCACATAACCACCACCACCACTTTAGGGAATCAAACAGCAAAACAAGTGGCAAACCCACCCCCGGTGGGGAGCATACAGCTTGACAATCAGATAAAGCCCTTAGAGCTCATCTGGGTCCCAGCCTATGTTCCTGGTGCCTCCTGGGATCCAGAATGGCTTTGATGCGATGGTTTTGTTGTGGACAGTGAAGCTCATCCGGCTCAATCTTCTTCCCTTCACCCCAACCCAGAAACAAAGACTCCCCTCCAGGGACCTCCGTCATTGCCAGCAGGTACACTGTCCCTTGGTATCATCAGACCTGGCAGATCACATGCTAGAGCTTCATATCAGTCATGAATGTCCTACAGAGAGGCACATGTCAGTTTAAGTTTTCATAATCTTATGTGGTGCTGTGGGTTAATGTGCTGGACTGTAAAGTCGGTTTGAATAGCAAGTTCAGCAGTTCAAGCTCACCAGGTGCTCCTTGGAAACCCCATACAAGGTCGCTATAGGTTGGAACTGACTTGATGGCAATTAACAACAACTATCTTATTTTATAAGATTTATCATAACAATCCCAGGCTCAGAAACGTTCGGTGGCTCCCTCTGGCCTGGGAGCTGGTGGGAATCCATTACTAGGTTCAGGGGTTGGAAGTGTCTTCCTTTGTTGAGGGAGAGGCAAGAAGGGTCCATTGATTTCTCAGTCTCAAAGGTCCCACTGAGCCTGAGCATGCCCCCTATTCCCAATATCACTGGAACATGGGCTTATAGCAGAGGAGGAATGTGGGGCCTGGACAAGGAGAAGAGAGAACAGCTGGGAATAAAGAGTGAAACCAGAAGATCTTCATATGCAACCTTTGGTTCATGTGTGGTCAGATTACACAGAGTGAGACACAAGCTTAGCAGCCAAGTATTCAAGGCCATTCTGAACATCTGACTCCAACTGTTGTCCAGAGGTCAGGACCTTCTCTGCCACTAGCTCCAACAGATCTTTGGTAAGTACTTTGCTTTCTGGTCTTGGACTCATTATGTTAAAATGAGGGAGCTAGATCTTATAGTCCATTTCAGCTCTGCCATCCTATAACTCAGTGGGGCTGTGTCTTTCCTCATTTCTTCCACTGCACACATATTCTGCTCCAGTGTCATCCATTTTCTTATGCCTCTTGAATACTGTAGGCCAGAAAGGGCAGATAGACTTATTCTTACTTGCCAGCTTTAACTTATTGGTGATGCCTACATTGAAAAGGACTCTACATTCAAAATCAGTGGGAAAGCATGCTACAATCAATTAATATCTACCATGGACAAGGAAGATAAGAGGGATCACGTATGCCTTCTATTTACCCAAGCTGATCTATGCTTTGTCAGTTCTCCACTCTTCTACTGTAGCAATGTTTCCTTCCTTTGTTTTTTTTTTTTTCCTACTTGTCCAAATTCTCTTACGGCCCAGATCCTTCAAGAAGCTGCACCTTCCAGGCTTAGAAACGTCTTCATCCTCTGAACTTCTTACATCATAGTGACTCTTCTGCTCATTTGACATTGACCACAGGCTGCCTTGTGAGGTTAAGTTCATTCTGGTGGGATTATGTGTTATCTCCCAAATGAGATGGTGAACTTCTAGGGGGCAAGGCCTCACTTGTGCCATTTTATCTCCCTCTGTCACAGCCCAGAGCTAACACAAAGAAGACATTCAGAAGTGTTTGCTGAGTGGAAAACTTGTTTATTCTTAAATGACAGGTTCTGGAGTCAGTTGTAAAAGATTTTTAAGAAAGATTTTATTTGGGAGTAAACCAAATTACTGTAGCAAGTAAGTCTGGCACTTAAAAGGAGACACCAATGACTTCAGTTTGGGAAAATAGCAACACTTTTAATAGAAACTTTGAGGAAGTTGGTTGGTAATAAAGCGAGGATAAGTTCTGCAAAGTAGACATTTAAGCAAAGATAAGTACTCTTGAATGGAGCAAGTTTGTGACTGAGCCATTTGTTCTTTTTTTTTTTTTTTTCATTTTCAGTCAGTGCAAGGGTTCTTGAATTTACTATAATGAAGTCTCAAGAGAATGTGGAGTTGGAAGATTGCCATTAAGCAAGATTTAAACTCCCTACTGGTGTTTGAAATACCATTGGCATAGCTTCCAGCATCAGAGCAACATGCAAGCCACCACAGTATAGGAAACTGACCGACAAGGGGTAGTATTTCATACACCAGTAGGGTGTCCCATGATGTACAGGTTAGAACAGGGCTTTTAGACTAAGACAGACTAGAAAGAAGGACCTGGAGATCTACTTCCAAAAGTATTGGCCTGGGACAACCTATGACTACATTGGCTATTGTCTGATATAGTACCAAAAGATGAGCTCCTTAGGTTGGAAGACAGTCAAAATACAACTGGGGAACAGCTGCCTCTTCAAAGTAGTGGACTTTAATGATGAGGATGGAATAAAGCTTTTGAAAACTTTACATGTTGATGTAGCACAACTCAAAATGAGAAAAGACACAATAGCAGACATCCATTAATAATCGGAATGTGGAAGTACGATGCACGAGTTAAGAAAATTAGAAGTCAACAATGAAACAGAACACATAAAAATTGATGTCCTAGGCATAAGTACCATAATGGACTAGTAATGGCCATTTTGAATCAGACAATCATATGACCTACTATGCCAGGACAAATGGTGCCACATCTATCATCAAAAAGAACATTTTAAGATCTATTCTGCAATACACTGCTGGCAATGATAGGATAATATTCTTATGCCTACAAAGAAGACCAGTTTATTCAACTATTATTCAAATTTACACACCAGCCACTAATGCCAGAGATGAAGAAATGGAAGATGTTTATCTTCTTCACTCTGAAATTGATCAAACATGCATCTAAGATGATTGATAATTATTGGTGATGGAAGGTAAAAGTTGGAAATAGAGATGACCCTGGAGACCACATGATAGAAATGTGGAAGACCAATGGCTTGTTCGTTGCAAATAGATTGTTTTTTTGTTTTTTTTCAACAACATGAACCATGCGGACCTCACTGGGCTATACATGGAATACTCAATAATCAAATCAACTACATCTGTGGAAAGAGATGATGGGCAAGCTAAATATCATTAGCCAGAACAAGGCCAGAGGCCAACTGCAGAATAGACCATCAATTGCTCACATGCAATTTCAAGTTAAAGCTGAAGAAAATTAAAACAAGTCCATAAGAGTCAAAGCACAACCTTAAGTATATTCCACCTGAAGCTATGCAATGGGTATTTTAAATACCAGCAGGGTCATCCACGGTGGAGAAGAAGGAGTGCCAACTATTTCTGAATACTTAGTCATAGAAAACCTTACGAACAGCAGAGAAACACTGTCAGATATACTGCTGGAAAATGAGCCCCTCAGGTAGGAAGGCACTCAAAATGCAACTGGGGAAGAGCTGCCTCCTCAAAGCAGAGTTGACCGTGATGACGTGAATGAAGTAAAGCATGTGGGAATAAAGCCCATGGGACCTTCATTTGCTGATGAACTCAACTCAAAATGAACAGAAACAGCTGTACACACCCATTAATAATTGGAACATGGAATGTACGAAGTATGAATCTAGGAAAATTGGAAATTGTCAAAAATGAAATGGAATGCATAAACATTAATACCTGAGGCATTAGTGAGCTGAAATGGACTGATATTGGCCATTTTGAATCTGACAACCACATGGTTTACTATGCTGAGAATAACAAATTAAAAGGAACGGTGTTTCATTCATCATCAAAAAGAACATATCCAGATCAGTCATGAGGTACAATGCTGTCTGTGATATGATAATATCCATATGCTTACAGGGAAGCCCATAATACCAATAACTCAAATTTATGCACCAATCACTAAAGCCAGTGAGGATGAAATAGAAGAATTCTACCAACCTCTTCAATCTGAAATTGATCAAACATGCAATCAAGATGTATTGATCATTACTGGTGATTGGAATGCAATGGCTGGGAACAAACAGGAAGGATCAGTAGTTGGAAACTATGGCCTTGGTGATAGAAATGATGCTGACGATCGCATGATAGAATTCTGAAAAATCAATGATTTATTCATTTCAAATATCTTATTTAGATAGTACAAGAGATGATAATACACATGGAACTCACCAGATGGAATATGCAGAAATCAAATTGACTGCATCTATGGAAAGAGATGATGGAAAAGCTCCATATCATCAGTCCAAACAAGGCCAGAGGCAGATTGTGGAACAGACCATAAATTGTTCATATGCAAATTCAGGCTGAAACTGAAGATAATGAAAACAAGTCCACGAGAGCCAAAATATGACCTTGAATATATCCCACCTAAATTTAGAGATCATATGAATAACAGATTTGATACATTAAACACTAAAGACCAAAGACAAGAAGAGTTGTGGGGTGACATCAGGAACATCATACATGAAGAAAGCAAGAAGTCATTAAGAAGACAAGAAAGAAGGAAAAGATAAAAATGGATGTTAGAAGAGACACTGAAACTTGCTCTCCAGCGTAGAGATGCTAAAGCAAATGGGAAAAATGAGGAGGTACAAGAGCTAAACAGAAAATTTCCAAGGTTAGCTTCAGAAGACAAAGTCAAATATCACAATGAAATGTGCAAAGATCTGGAGTCAGAAAACCAAAAGGGAAGAACATGTTCAGCATTTCTTAAGCTAGAGGAAGTGAACAAAAAATTCAAGCCTTGACTTTCGTTATTGAAGTATTCTTTGGGCCAATTATTGAATGATGCAGAAAACATCAAAAAAAGATGGAAGGAATACACAGAGTCACTGTATCAAAACGAAATGGTTGATGTTCAATCGTTTCAAGAGATAGCATATGATGAAAAGCTAATGATACTGAAGGAAGAAGTCCAAGGGGCATTGGAGGAACTGGAATAGAACAAGGCACCAGGAATTGATGGAATAAAAATTGAAATCTTTCAAGAAAGTGAGGTGGCACTGAAAGCAGTCACTCATCCATGCCAAGAAATTTGGAAGACAACTATCTGACCAACTGATTGGAAGAGATCTGTATCTGTGCCCATTCCAAAGAGAGATGACCCAAAGGAATGCAGAAATCATCGGACAATATCTTTGATATCCCATGTGAGTTAAGTTTTACTAAGGTAATATAGAAACAGCTGCAAGCATACATTGACAGAGAACTTTCAGAGGTTCAAACTGGATTCAGAAGAGGATGTGAAATGAGGGATATCATTGTTGATATCTGATGGATCTTGGCTGAAAGTCGAGAATACCTGAAAGATGTTTACCTGAGCTTTATTGACTACACAAAGGCTTTCGATTGTGTGAATCATGACAAGCTATGGATAACAATGCAAAGTATGAGTATTCCAGAACACTTAATTTTGTTCATGAGGAATCTGTACATAGACCAAGAGGCAGTTGTACAAACAGACCATGGGAATATTGAATGGTTTAAAATTAAGAAAGGTGTTTGACAAGGTTGTATACTTTCACCATACTTACTCAACCTGAATGCTAAGCAAATAATCTGAGAAGCTGGGTTATATGAAAAAAATGTGGCATCAGGATTGGAGGAAGTCTCATTAACAACCTGCGATATGCAGATGATACAAGTTTGCTTGCTGAAATTGAAGAGGACTTAAAATACTTACTGATGTAGATCAAACAGCACAGCCTTCAGTATGGATTGCATCTCAATGTAAAGAAAACAAAAATCCTCACCACTGTACCAATAAACTACATTCTTATCAGCGGAGAAAAGATTGAAGTTGTCAAAGACTTCATTCTTCTTGGATCAACCATCAACACTCATGGAAGCAGCAGCTAAGAAATCAAACGATGTATTGCATTAGGCAAATCTGCAGCACAAGACCTTTTTAAAGTGTTGAAGAACAAAGATGTCAGCTTGAGGACTAAGGTGCCCCTGACCCAAGCTATGGTATTTTCAATAAACTCATATGCATGCGAAAGTTGGACAGTAAATAAGGAAGACTGTAGAAGAATTGATGCTTTTGAGTTATAGTGTTGGAGGAGAATGTTGAAAGTGCCATGGACTGCTGAAAGAACCAACAGATCTGTGTTGGAAGAAGTGCAGCCAGAGTGCTCCTTGGAGGTCAGGATGGCCAAACTTCATCTCTCATACTTCAGACATGTTGTCAGGAGGGACCAGTCACTGGAGAAGAATATCATGTTTGGTAAGGTGGAGAGTCAGAGAAAAAGGAAGATCCCCAGAGAGTTGTATTGGCAAAGTTGCAGCATCAATGGGCTCAAGCATGGCAGTAATTGTGAGGTTGTCCCAGAACCAGGCAGTTTTTCGTTCTTTTGTACATAGGGTCACTATGAGTTGGTACCAACTTGATGGCACCTAACAACAACAACAATGGGCAAAATATTGAACAAGGAAAACATCTAAATAAGATGGAAGGAATATAGAGTCGCTGTACCAAAAAGAATAAATCAACATTCATCCATTTCATGAGGTTGCATATAATCAAGAATTAATCGTATTAAAGGAGGAAGTCCAATCTGAACTAAAAGCATTGGGAAAAAAAAGATTGAGATATTGACAGAATTCCAATTGACATGTTTCAATAAACAGATGCAATGCAATTTCAATGCCAAGAAATTTGGAAGTCAGCTATCTGACCAACCGACCAGGAGAGATCAGTGTATTTGCAATTCCTAAGAAAGGTAATCCAACAGAATGCAGAAATCATTAAACAAATAAGATTCTATTGGAGATAATTAAAAAATGGTTGCAGTAGTATGTCAACAGAAAACTGCCAGAAATTCAAGCCATTTTCAGAACAGGACTGATGAGGACTATCATTGCAGATGTCAGATGGGTTTTCTCTGAAAGCAAAGAATGCCAGAAAGATGTTCACCTGTTTTTCATTGACTACACAAAGGTATTTGTGTGGATCATAACACATTGTGGTTAACAATGCAAAGAATGAGAATTATTAAGCACTTATTTGTGCTCATGTGGAACCTGTACATGGACCAAGAGGCAGTTGTTCAAACAGAACAAAAGGACAATGCTTAAAATCAGGAAAGATGGGCCTCATTATTATATCTTTCAACATACTTTTGTGGCGCTGTGGAATAATGCTTTGGACCACAAAGTCAGTTTGAACCACAAGGTCATCATTTCAAATTCATCAGCCATTCCTTAGAAACCCCATACAAGGTCACTATGAGTCAGAACCGACTCAAAGGCACTTAACAACAACATTCAGTCTGTATGCTGAGTAAAAATCAAAAAAGCTAGACTATATAAAGAACATGGAATCAGGATTGAAGAAAAACTCATTAACAACCTGTGATATGCAGATGACACAACCTTGCTTGTTGAAAGTGAAAAAGACTTGAAAGATTTACTGATTAAGATCAAAGACTACAATCTTCAGTGTGCGTTACATCTCAACAAAAATCCTCACGACTGGACTAATAAGTAACATTATGATAAATGGAGAAAAGATTGAAGTTTTCAAGGATTTCATTTTCAATCAACATATGAAAACAGTACTCAAAAAATTAAAAATGTATTGCACTGAGCAAATCGCTGCAAAAAATCTTTTTAAAGTGTTAAAAAGTCAAGATGTCATTTTGAGATGAGCCTATTCCAAACTATCTTATTTTCAATTGCCTCATATGCATGCAAAACCTGGATAATGAATAAAGAAGATCAAAGAACTGATGGCTTTGAATTATGGCGTTGGAGAAGAATATTGAAAGTACTGTTGAATATACTGCCAGAAGAATGAACAGCTCGGTCTTGGAAGAAATACAACCAAAATGTTCCTTAGCAGCAAGAATGGCAAGACTTTGGGCAAGTTATCAGGAGGGACCAATCCCTAGGGACGAATCCCTAGAGAAGGCAATCATGCTTAGTAAAGTAGAAAGTCAGCAAAAGATAGGAAGACTCTTGGTGAGATGGATTGAAACAGTGACTGCCAGAATGAGATGACGCATGGCTGTGATTGTGCAAACGGCCCAGGACCAAGCATTTTCACTCTGCTGGACATAGGGTTGCTGTGAGTAGGAACTGATGCAATGGCACCTAAAAACAACAAAATTTAAAGGTGGAAACATTTGAGGTTGGCTTTAACTAGTGATGGTTGCTTTCAGTTGGCATGCACAAGCAAGACCAGTCAGATCCTGGCCCATATGGGTTAACAGTAAGGCTGCTTGAGCCAGATTGTTGTTTGTTGCTAAGTGCCGTCAAGTCAGTTCTGACTCATTGCGACCCTGTATAGGGTTTATTAGGAGTGGCTGGTGAGCTTGAACTGCCTACCCTAAGGTTCAAACCGACCTTGCAGCCCAGCGCATTAAACCCGCAGTGCCACAGGAGCTGGATAGGGACGATTTAATGGAGTTTGTCAGTTGGTGAGACCTGGAGACTGTTTCCCTAGAAGTCAGTTTCAAAATAGGGGAGAGGTTTGTCTGGAAGTTGGAGGTGGGGAAGTTCCAGTTGTGGGGAAAGTGTGAGAGTTCAGAAATGAGAACTAAAAACTGTCCTCTGGTGAATCTCACTGAGAACACGAATAATCCTTTCCCTCCCCCAACAAGAGCCGTTTGCGTTACGCCAAGTGGCTTCTCAATAATTTTCTGTCTGTGTGTCATCTTTCTCCACACCATGTGTGCTGGCTGCCCCTCATGCTGATAATCAGCTCATCAGTCAATAAGTTTAAGATGTTGGTGGCGCCCTGGGGTTGCAGCAGTCTGAGACTTGAGAGCTGTAAATTCTGCAAGGAGTTGGGGTGAGGCCAAGCCCTCATTGAGTCTGTGATTTACTGGGACATTATTCACCAGCCTCTACTGTTGGCCCTATTATGTATGGGACTTTGTGTGGGGGTAGGGAGTGGTAGACAGAAGGAAGGAAAAAGACCAGATTCCTGATGTTTAGACCCTGTGGATAAGGCCTCCCTGGCCTGTTGTACCTGGTCACATTCAGTTTGTTATTTAACCATTCTGAACTATCATCTGGAGTCCTGGTTATGGTGCTTTAGGATAAGCACTGAACTGCTAACTACAAGGTTGGCAGTTCAAACCCACAAGCCACTCCTAGGAAACCCTATACAGGGTCATTTATGAGTTGAAACTGACTCTGCGGCACCTAACAACAACAACTGCAGAGGCTCAGGATAGTTGTTGTTAAGTGTCATCGACTTGGGTCCAACCCATAGTGACCCTGTATAGAGTTTCCAAGGAGCAGCCGGTGAGCTTGAACCATTGACCTTGCAGTTCAAATGACTTTGTAGTCTGACGCATTAGCCCACAGCACCACACCAGTACTCCCACACCAGGATAGTAGGAGTTAATTAATCCTAGAAGTAAAGCCTCCCCCCAAAACCCCAACTGTCTTCTCCCCAAAGGCCTGCAAACTCCTCCATGGCCCCCTCTGCCAGTTCAATGCTGCCCAGGCCCTATCCTGCGCTGCTGGCTCTGGGTTGGGCCTTCCTCCTTTAACCTCTGGAGAGATGTTGTTGGCCTTCAGTTCTGAGTCTGACAGTTGGCCCTGTGAGCAGAGACTGCTCCCAGCCAATCTGAATGAATTTGGCCACCTCCCTGTTTTACAAGTCTCATTCCTAAACTTGAGCATATAGACATCTCTCTGCTTTCCCACACAACTCATGGCTCTGTCCCCCTGGAAGGAAAAAAAGCCTGAAATGTCCTAAGCCTGTTCCTTCTTGGATACCTTGTATATCCACACTCTCACTGAGTGAGGGTTTGTGGATCCTGACTCTGGGCACGGGTGGGGCCCCTGCTTTCCTGTAGCTCCAAGTCCATTGGGGTGACCAGAACACAAGGCTCATTGCGAAACCCAGCAAGGCAACACTTGCTTGATAAGCACCACATGTGAGAAGGGAGTTTATCCCAGCCCAGCTTGGGCTCTCTTGGGTGGGCTGGGGTCTGGGAGGGACCCACTTAAGAAATAGGAAGAAGATTCTTCCTAGAGTTCAGCCACTCACCAGCTGTGTGACTTTGGGTGTCACCTAACTTCTCTGGAGTCAGCCTCCCTATCCACACACTGAATCTCTGATGTGCTAGGATTCTGCAGGATTCAGAGCTGCAGGCCAGTTTCTAGACAGGGAGAAGGGGTGTTTCTGAGAACTCACGAACACAGAAGGGGAGGCTGAGGCCCAGGTCGGTGGGGAAGGGCATGGGCCTGTGATTCTAAGCACAGCTCCCATAGTCACTAGGTGGGAGGGGTCACCACTGAGAAGCCTTCAGGGCTGAGGACCAGGTGCCTCAGCTGCAGGCTTCACCTTATCCCATCATCCCCTTCACCCCAGGACTAAGACTGCCATGGACAACAAAAGATGGACCCTAGCTAAGTGGGGGGCAGGGAGCCACATCAGCATCAACTGGGACAAACAAAGATGAGCTGTTTTCCTCCAGCTTGAGGTTGCTTATTTGCAAACAACAGTGTTTGCGTTGGTCTCTATTCTCCAGGCTCTCAGGCCAACAGAGGCTGTCTGTGTGCCTGCCCCGCCCCCTCTCCGGTTTGTCTCTGGCCTCCACCAGGGCCTCCTTCGGGTGCAAATCCCCTGGCTGTCTGCAGTGGGTCCTCACACATGCGATCTGAGCAGATTCAGAATCCAGACCAGCTGAGTCATCAGTAGTGGTTTGGGGGTGGGGGAGGTTGGAAAGGGGGGGCAGCCAGCAGCATGTCAAACAAGGAAAGAGTGTGTAGCGGCCCCTACCAGAACCTATCTTCCTTTCCTGTCACACCCTAGACACCTGATCAGACCACAGGTCAGTGTCCTCACACCATCCCCAATCACAGGATCCAGCTTCAGAGATAATCCTGACCACTATCCATCAATGCTACAAATGTGAGGCTCCAGGCACCATGAATTGGCCTCCTGAGGTCCTGAAGTCTTGAGCCTAGGAGAAGAACCTGTTTGAAATTTTGGTAATTCCAGGAGAAGGCAGACCGTGTGTAAGGTGACCTTCAGTGAGGCCAGACAACCCCTTCCTGGTGATTCCCTTCCTGTGGGCTCTGCACCATCTCCATAACCTCATCAAGCAGAAAACCATCCTTGCTAGAGGTAGTACATCAAGCTCAACAAACAAACAAGGTGTTTGTTTTGTTTTTATCTCTGGTGGGGTGCTGAGTGGGAGTATAGGGGTCTGGGCAGAGGGAAGACACAAGGAAAGGGGACTGAAGGTAGAAAGAGTGGGGACTGAATAGTGGGGTCCTAGAAGGGATGTCCAGTCACCCTCTTGCTGAGTGGGCTACAATCCTGTTGCTTTGGCTTAAAGATGGGCTGGGGAGGAGAGAATGTGGACTTCAGAGAGGATAGAGGTGGCCCCACTCAGCCCCACCACAACCTCCTAAAGACAGGATATCTTTTCCTTGCCCATGTGCCCAGTCTTTTGCTCTCTATCCAAAACAATAGGGAAGTCCTAAAATTCCAAATATGTCAGCACAATGCCCTTCCTTTCCAAGTGACTATCCCCTAGACTTCCCCACTTCCCAGGACTGCTGGGAGGCTCCAGGGAGGATGAAGCCTCTAGGAAGGATAGTCTAACCCAGAGAATCATCCCTGGGGGGCGGGAGGGGGGAGACGGACTTGTGGGCTCATTCAGAAAGAGGAGACTGAGGAAGCTGAGTATGGGTGCTGAAGATGTCTAAGATGTTGGGTCTCAGGAGTCTTGAAATCAGGCTGCTGAGGACACACTCAGGGTTTCCTAGCTGTGTGGCCTCTGGCAAGTCATTTAACCTCTCTGAACTTTGTCTTCTTTCAAGTGCAAATAAGTCCTACCCCACAGTTATGAGAATTAAAGTAAGTAGTGTATGTGAAAGCATCTGGCACAGAGTCAGTGCTTCCTCATGTTTAGAGCCACCCTTGATTTGTGCGGCTGAAGTCTTATCTGGAATTCCTAATCTGGGCTCATAGCTATGTCAGATTGCAGTAGTCTGGCACTGAGTCTTCAACACAGAACCAGGCCCTAGACGGACAGGGCTCTGCATTGGCAGGTAGGGGAAGTGTTATGCTTTCATAAAGTCATCCTTAAAAAGATGTATGGGCAGCATTAGACTGGGGTGGCATATTCAGACCTGTGAAGTCATGCAGATTCCCACCTTCACAATACCCTCTCCCCTAATACATGTAAGCCCTGCTCTCGTATCTGAGTGAGAACTAAATTAAATCTCTGGGCCCCTATGTTTGTCTGTAAATTAATATACAGTATACAGTACAGTGAAACATGTCATAGCTGAAACTCCATAGGACTCCTTCATTTTTCTGGGTCTCACAAAGTTTCCACCTTTTACAGGGTATAGTCTATCGCTTTTCTGTCTCTTGCTTCTTGTTGTTGTTAAGTACAGTAGAGTCGGTTCCAACTCATAGCGACCCTGTACAGGGTTTCCGAGGCTGTAAATCTTTACGGGAGCAGAAAGCCTCATCTTCTTCCCGTGGGACAGCTGGTAGTTTCCAACTGTTGACTTTGAGATTAGCAGCCCGATTCATAACCACTACACTACCAGAGCGCCTCTTGCTTAAATGGAAATATTTGAGTTTTCCTTCTCTGACAGTTTCCACCATACACAGGCTCCAGCTTTCACAGATTTTACTATAGCATTCTAGAAGGGCAGACAGTTTGCACCTGACTACTAACCCTAAGTTTGGCAGTTCAAACCCACCCATCGGCACCAAAAAGAGAAAGCCTGGCAATCTGCTTCCATAAGGATCACAGCCACAAAAATCTCCCGGAGCCCAGCTCTATCACACATGCAGTTACCACGAGTCAAAATTGATTCCACAGCAACCTGCTTGGTTAGAAAGGCAAAAAAAAAAAAAAAAAAACTTCGTGAGGTGTGGGATGGCAGCCCATGGCGGTGGGAAGGGTGTCTGGGAGGTGACTATATTCATAGGAATCCCAGATTTTTCTTGCAGCAGCTGCTGAAACTTTTCTCCCACCTGTCACTTGCCTGAGTCATGGTCCACATTTGCCCAAGGACTCTGAGGAAGTCCCCACATATCCTAATCCTGCCCCCTACCTTAATCTCCAAACAAGAAGTTTTAAAGTGTGTCCTAGACAAGACCATAGCATGTATAAAACATCAGGCCTTGGGAGCTCGGTAGCTTGGAGGCAGCTTGAAGTCTGGGAAAGGGAGTAAAGTATGAGGCCAGTCAAGACCAGCAAGTAAGGGACCCAATGTACTGCATATCTTCAGGTGACAGGACAGAGGAGCAAAATGTACACATTTGACCTGTGGGGTGTGACTGGCCTGGCCAGTGGAGCTCTGCCACTTACATGCTGGGCAACCATGGCCACTTAGTTATCCTCTCTGAGTTGATGGAGCTAATTCCTACCTCCTGGATTGTTGGAGTTTAACAGTACAAAGTGACTATCCTAGGGTCTGGCCCAGAGTGGATGGTCAGTAGCTATATAACACATGTGATCTCAGTTAGGTCAACTCCATCCTTCCTGTGATTCAGGCCAGCGACTCTGGAGTCATCCCTAACTCCTCTCTCTCCATTCCTCATCAAAACCATCAGCAAATCCTGTCTCCCTGTAGTCAGCCTCCCACATCTTCTGACCGCTTCCTATTGCTCCACCCAGGTCCCAGCCACCCACATCTCTCACCTGCATTATGTCAGCAGTTTTAGATCATGCCTCCACATGGCCCTTTCAGTCTTTGCTCAGCACAGTATCAGAGGGAATTTTGTGGAAAAGGAAAGGAAAAAAAGTCAAATCAAAGCAATTCCTCAACAGATGAATGGATGAAGATAATGTGGTAAATATCCATAAATTGGTATACTACTCAGCCATAGAGAGAAATCAAGTTCTGGTATATGCTATGATGTGGAGGACCCTTGATAACATTATGCTAAATAAACATGTCAGTCAGAAGGAACAAAAAATGTACGATCCCACTTAGATGAAATAACTACACCAGACAGATGTAGAGAGACTGAAGTTTATTAGTGGTTACCAGGGGCTGGGGGAGAAGAAGCTATTGGTTCAGGGCACCGAGTTTCTGTTTGGGGTAAGGAAAAACATTTGGAAATGAATACAGTTATGGTTCTACAACATGGTAGAATGTAATTACTCTTAAAATGCAATCTATACTTTAAAATGGCAACTTTTTTGTTTCATATAGTTTACTACAATAAAAAAAAAACAAAAAAACAAAACCCCCCTCCATGACTCCCTGTTTGACTCACTGTAAAATCCCAATTCTATGTAAAGGTCAGTAAGGCTTCATGTGATCTGATTCCTCACCTTTTTTACCTCTACTCCCACCATATTCTTCCTCTCTCCATCTGCCCATCTCCTCTTCCTCAACACTCAGGCTACTATCTCTCCTGCCTCTAGGGTAAAGTCCCTGGTACACACCTGACTCAATCTTCCTTTCTGCAAGAGGTTACCTTGACCACTGCACTTAATCTTGCTACCTGCTCCAGCCCTTAATCGCCTCGACTTGCCCTATTTCCCACAGTACTTAACACACTTGGGATGACATAAACTTACTCCCACCACTCATCTGTGCATTTGTCATACTGTGGCAGCTTGCTTGTTGCTATGATACTGGAAACTATGTCACCTATATTTCAAATATTAGCCGGGGTAGCCGTGGCAGACAGTTTTCAGCGGAGCTTCAAGACTAAGACAGATTAGGAAGAAAGGCCTGGTGATCCAGTTCTGAAAATGAGCCCGTGAAAATCTTATGGATCACAATGGAATATTATCAGATAATTGCTAGAAGATGAGTCCCCAAAGTTGGAAGGCACTCAAAATTCACAGTGGTCACACCAAGGGGCTCAAGCATGGCAATGATTGTGACAATGGTGTAGGATTGGGCAGTGTTTCATTCTGTTGTACATGAAGTTTCCATGACAACTAACAACAACAAAAGTTAACTTATTTATTCTGTTACATGCCTGTGGTCTGTTTTCCATAACTACAGTGTAAGTATCACAGAGCAGGGAACTTAGTTTTGTTTCCTTATGTACCTCAAGCACCTAGAACTCAACTTTTTGTGGAGTAAATGATACAATACCCACAACTCAAAGAGGTAGTTAAAGCAATCTGTTTCCTTTAATGACAGAGAACTTCAGATTTGCCATGAGTAAGTTCGGAATCTCTTCCTATGTCTAAGGTAGAGATGGGAGTGACAATGAGAAAGCAAATATTCCCTCTCCCTATGGCCTTCTCTCTTCTTCCACCCTGGGGTGCTGGGCCCCTTTAAACATTGGTAAAAGTATAGATGATACAACCTTACTTGCTGAAAGCAAAGAGGACTATTTCAAGTCAAGCATTTCAGCTTACTGATTAAGATCAAAGACCACAGCCTTCAGTATGGGTTGCACTTCAACTAAAGACAACAAAAATCCTCATCACTGTACCAATAAACAACATCATGACAAACGGAGAAAAGATTGAAGTTGCCAAAGATTTAATTCTTCTTGGATCCATAATCAACACTCATGGAAACAGAAGTCAAGGAATCAAAAGACATATTGCATTAGGCAAATCTGCAGCACAAGACCATTTTCAAGTGTTGAAGAGCAAAGATGTCAGTTTGAGGACTAAGGTTTGTCTGGCCCAAGAAGCCATTGCGTTTTCAATAGATTCACATGCATATAGAAGTTGGACAGTGAATAAGGACGACTTGATGCATTGGAGGTATGGTGTTAGAGGAGAATATTAAAAGTACCATGGACTGCCAAAAGGACAAATAAATTTGTGTTGGGAGAAGTACAACCAGAGTGCTCCTTAGAAGCCAGGATGGCCAGACTTCATCTCTCTGACTTCTGACATATTATCAGGAGGGACTAGTCCCTAGAGGAAGACATCATGTTAGATAAAGTGGAGGGTCAATGAAAAAGAGGGAGGCCCCTCAAGGAGATGAACTAGCACAGTGACAACAGCAATGGGCTTAAGTTTAATGATTGTGAGGATGGCTCAGGACCGGGCAATGTTTCGTTATTTTGTGCATAAGGTTCCAATGAGTGGAACAGACTCAATGGCACCTAACAACAACAACATAGATGCAAACCCATTTCTTGGTTCCCCTCAGCACAGATTTTTGTTTTCTTTAATTGAGGTGCAACCCACACTGAAGGTGCAACCCATACTGGAACTTCCCTGATAAGGAAGAAAATGAAATAAAATAATGCAGAAAACATAAGAATCATAAAAACTGTCTGGTCTATAAAGTGCAGGTTCCTGGTCTAGCCCTCAGCAAATCTAAGCACTGTCATTTCCAGAACTTTCTGAGATGGCTGCAGTCATGCCTCAGAGGCCTGGCACTTAGGCACCTCGGGGTTTGCTGGCCTGGGTTCCCTTCCTCCCAGCTCCCTTCACCCTCATCCCCCATGATGGTAGAAGGTGTCCTCTATCTGCACTCACCTTTAAGGCCCTATTCCCAGGAGCTAGAAAATCGGACCCTGCTGTTTCTTAGACATGAGCTGGAAAAGATGACTTCTCTGGGGTTGTTTCCTCTTTTGGAAAATGGGAAGAGGAATACCTTGTCCTTGTGCTTTGGGGAAGTGCAGGCTTTGGAGTGTTCACACTCCCTATAAGCCAGGAGGACAAGGGAGCCTGAGATGCAGGGCACAGCCATTAACTGCAAAGAGCACACTTGGTCATGCTTGCCTGGTCAAACCTGGGACTGGTCACAAACAAAGGAGATTTGCTTTCAGTTAAAGAGTGACCATTTGCCCTTCCACCTACCAGGTTGTAGATGAGGCTGAGAGTTGGGAAGCTGGAGTATAGAGGGAAACCAAATCCCAAAGTGGGCTATGCTTTGAGGCATCACCAAATCTGGTAGACGGTCCCAGAGGAGCTCATGCCCTGACAGGGATGTCTGTGGAGGCAGAATCCCTTCCTGGGAAATGTTGTGTGGCAATATTGAAACCTGTAATGCACCTCTTAAGTGCCAGGTACTGTCCTTGGTTTTGAGGAGCTAGTAGCAAACAAGGCAGGGTTCCTGCCCTCATGAAGCAATCATATTGCCTATGAGACAGTCAGCAACCAGATACTTACACAGATAATTATTAACCACAGAGGCAAGAGCTAAGGCTAGGCATTGGGTGACATGATAGTGTAAAATAGGGGAACTTGACTTTGGAGAGAGCACCTGGGGGTGCAAACAGCACACTAGACTGCTAACTATAAGATTGAAGGTCCAAATTCACCCAGAGGTACCTTGGAAGAAATATCTTGCGATCCACTTCTGAAAACTCAGCCACTGACAATCCTATGGAGCACAGTTATACCAGACACACAGGGGGGGTTGCCATGAATTGGAGTCAATCGGACAGCAACTGACTTTGTAGAGAGGGGCTGTGAGGAAGACTTATCTGAAAAGGTGTTGTTTGAGCTGACACCTAATTTGTTGTTGTTAGGTGCCATCGAGTCAGTACTGACCCATAGCAACTTCATGCACAGCAGAATGAAACACTGCCTAGTCCTGGGCCAACCTCACTATTGTCGCCACGCTTGAGTCCATTGATGCTGCCACTTGGCCTATCCATCTCGTTGGGGGTCTTCCTCTTTTTCTCTGACCCTCCACCTTACCAAATATGATATCCTTCTCCAGCAACTGGTCACTCCTGACAATATGTCTAAAGTATGAGATACAAAGTTTGGCCATCTTGGCCTCTAAGGAGCACTCTGGCTGCACTTCTTCCAAAATTGGTCTATTGGTTCTTTTGGCAGCCCATGGCACTTTCAATATTCTCTTCCAATCCCATAACTCAAAAGCATCAATTCTTCTATGGTCTTAAGGAAGACTGTCCAGGTTTTGCATGCATATGAGGTTATTGAAAGTACTATGGCTTGGGTCAGGCACACTTTAGTCCTCAAGCTGACATCTTTGCTCTTCAACACTTTAAAAAAGGTCTTGTGCAGCAGATTTGCTTAATGCAATATGTCGTTTGATTTCTTGAGTGCTGCTTCCGTGAGTGTTGATAGTTGATCCAAGAAGAATGAAGTCCTTGACAACTTCAATCTTTTCTCAGTTGATAAGAATGTTGTTTATTGGTCCAGTGGTGAGGATTTTTATTTTCTTTACATTGAGATGGAATCCATACCGAAGGCTAGGATCCTTGATCTTCATCAGTAAATGTTTTAAGTTCTCTTCACTTTCAGCAAGCAAGGTTGTATCATCTGCATATCGTAAGTTGTTAATGAGTCTTCCTCCAATCCTGATGCCATGTTTTTCTTCATAGAACCCAGCTTCTCGGATTATTTGCTCAGCAAAAAGGCTGAATAAGTATAATGAATGAATACAACCTTGTCGTACACCTTTCTTAATTTTAAACCATTCAGTGTTCCCATGTTCTGTTTGAACAACTGTCTCTTGGTCCAGGTACAGATTCCTCATGAGCACAATTAAGTGTTCTGTAATACTCATACTTTGCAATGTTGTCCATAACTTGTCATGATCCACATAATCAAAAGCCATTGCGTAGTCAATAAAGCACAGGTAAACATCTTTCTGATATTCTCTGCTTTCAGCCAAGATCCATCAGACATCAACAATGATATCTCTCATTCCACAGCCTCTTCTGAATCTGGCTTGAACTTCTGGAAGTTCTCTGTCATTGTATGATTGCAACCATTTCTGTATTAACCTTTAGCAAAACTTTACTTGCATGGGATATCAAAGAGATTGTCCAATGATTTCTGCATTCCATTGGGTCACCTCTCTTGCAATGGGCACATATATTGATCTCTTCCAATCAGTCGGCCAGATAGTTGTCTTCCAAATTTCTTGGCAGAGATGCCTCCTGTGCTGCCTTACTTTCTTGAAAGATTTCAATTTTTATTCCATCAATTCCTGGTGCCTTAATCTTTGCCAGTTCCTTCAATGCACCTTGGACTTCCTCCTTCAGTATCATTGGCTCTTGATCATATGCTATCTCTTGAAATGGTTAAACATTAACCATTTCCTTTATAATAGTGATATTAACTGGGCTTCCCTGTAGGCACATGAATATTATCCTATCATAGACAGCATTGTACCTCATGACTGATCTTGATATGTTGTTTTTGATGATGAACGCAACACCATTCCTCTTCAATTTGTCAATCCCGGCATAGTAAACCATGTGGTTGTCAGATTCAAAAGTTAATTTTTATAGTTAATAGCACTATTATTCAAACTTACGCACCAATCACTAAAGCCAGTGAGGATGAAATAGAAGAATTCTACCAACTTCTTCAATCTGAAATCGATCAAACATGCAATCAAGATGTATTGAACATGGAATGTATGAAACATGGAATATACAAAGTATGAATCTGGGAAAATTGGAAATTGTCAAAAATGAAAACGAATGTATAAACATTGATATCTTAGGCATTAGTGAGCTGAAATGGACTGGTATTGGCCATTTTGAATCTGACAGCTAATTAGAAAATGGTTTATTAGTCCAGTGGTGAGGATTTTTATTTTCTTTACATTGAGATGGAATCCAATCTCTAGCAAGTGAAAACTAGACTCTAGCAAGTGAAAACAATCTCTAGCAAGTGAAAACTAGACTCTGCTTATGACTCTGCAGCCCCCAGGGAGTTGGACAGAGAAGGTGTCCCTGAGACTGTTGACCCAGGTTAGGCAGTGATGGGAGGGGGAGGTCCTGAGGGGTGCAGGCTGGGAGCACACCATGGGTTCCAGCCCACCTGTTGTGCAGCACCCACATATACTATAGAGCCAGCACAGATGGTAAGGATCTGGCTGCTTAGTGGAGGTGTACATTCCCTGGGAGCCACCTGAGGGGGGACGATAATAAGCAGTTTCTAGTCTCATTGTCTGTAGAAGAATTGATGCATTTGAGAGAATATTAAAAGTACCATGGACGGCCAGAAGAACAAACAAATCTGAAGTAGTCAGAATGCTCCTTAAAAGTCAAGATGGCCAGACTTCATCTCTCATACTTCAGTCATATTATCAGAAAGGCCAGTCCCTGGAGAAGGACATCATACTTGGTAAAGTGGAGGGTCAGCAAAAAAAAGAGGAAGACCCCCAATGAGATGGATTGGGACAGTGGCAGCAGCAATGGGCTCAAGTGTAGCAATGATTGTGAGGTTGGTGCAGGACTGGGCAGTGTTTCATTCTGTTATGCATAAGGTCGCTGTGAGTCAGTATGGACTCAATGTCACCTAACAAGAAGTCCTGGTGTGGTGCTGTGACATAAGTACTAGACCATAAGGTCTGCTTGAACCTCAAGGTTGGTGGTTCAAATTCACCAGCCACTTCTTGAAAATTCCATGCAGGGTCGCTATGTGTCAGAAAGGTCTTAGGACACTTAACAACAACAACAACAACATTCACCATAGCAGATTCTGTTGTTGTCAGTGTGAGGGATCAATCAGAAATTTTAAACTAATTGCCAGAGGTGCTGTTCACCCACAAGAGAGGCCTCTGCTGTGTAGCCACCCCTGAATGCAGTCGGGCAGAGCCCCATGACCTTACCATAATGGTGTCTGCAACCCTGCCAGCAGGAGGAGAAAAACAAACACTGAATAGTCCCCTATGCTCCCCAATGCCTGCTCAAGAAGGCTCAGGCACCGCAGACTCCAGCTCTGGGCTCTGGGCACTGTGCCCAGTTCAGGAGGCCTGATGGAATTCAAAGTGCTTATTTCTTGCTGAAAAATTCCAAAGATTGCTCAACATTCCTCTGGCCCCCAGAAGCCAGTGTTTGGCAATGGGTGCAGAGAGCTGGGTGACCAGAAACCTGAGGGCCTGCCATATGGTGCAGGACTGTCAGGAAATAGCTGCCATGTTCTGCTTCCTTTGGACCCACTGAGGGACCCAGGCACGAGCAAGCCAAGACTGCACATACACCCCTTGTCACTATTTCTAAAAGTGTCTGATCTCTCAGAAAGGCAGGAACCTATTTGTTTCCTGTCTGTATAATTCTTAGAAAGAAGTACTGAAATGTTCACCACAGCATTGTTTACAACAGTAGAAAACATCAAGTTACTTAGATGTTTAAGAATAGAAGTTTATGGGACTATACCAACAAATATATATATAAGTTTGATTGAGGATATTTCTGTGTGTCTGTGCACTGCAGATATATTCATACAAGGGGTAAACTTCTTAGCCATAACCAAGCACCTTCAGGGAAGGAGCCAATGGGCCCAGGGGCTCAGGACCATAGTCTCAGGGGACATCAAGGCCATCGGGCATAACAGAAACAGTGCTCTACATCCTACTTTGGTGAGTAACAATGGAGGTCTTAAAAGTTTGTGAGCATCCATCTAAGGTAAAACTATTGGTCTCTCACTGTCCAAAGAAGAGTGAAGAAAATCAAAGAAGCATGGAAAATTAGTCCAAAGGATTAAAGGACCACGGGAAATGTCTTCCTCTTCAAACCAGAGAGAGACCAGAAGAGCTAGACGGTGCTTTCTCGAAAAGGGATCACAGCTGCTTTGAAAGGGATCACAATAGAAAGTTCTGGAGAACTTGTGGGAAAAATGTGGGAGAAAAATGTGGAACAAAACTCAGGATCATAAAAACTATCAGGTTTACTAGTCTAATAGAGACTGGTGGAACCTCTGAGACCATGGCCTTTCAAGCCTGGAACTGAATTCATCCCTATAACTTAATTTTCAGTAAAGAGCAGACAGGCCTATAAGGTGAATGTTGGCATGGGGAGGTACACACTTCTTAGTGGAATCTGCCATACAAGATGAAAAGAGCAGCATTGCCCAGGGGTAAAGCTGAGAAGGCAGGAAGGAATAAGAAAGAATGAGTGGAAACAGGGCACACTGAGAGGAAACGGGAAGAGACTGTTACATCGTGGGGATGCAATTAATGTCATGACCCAGAATGTGTATGGATTGTCGAGTGGAAAACCAATTTGCTTTGTAAACTTTCACCCAAATCATAATAAAAAGTTTTCTTTATATATACACAGAGTTGTTGTTGTGTGTTGTCAAGTCAGTTCTGACTCAGTGACCCTGTGTAGGGTATCTGAGGAGCAGCTGGCAGGTTTGAACCTCCAACCTTGTGGTTCAAACTGACCTTGTGATCCAGTGCATTATCCTGAAGCGCCACACCAGGACTCCATATAGAAAGTAGAAGTTTGATTAAGTAAATTAAAGCATATCTATATATAGGGTTGCTAAGCACCTATGTTGTTGTTGTTGTTAAGTGCTGTTGAGTTGGTTCTGACCCATAGCAACCCTGTATAGGGTTTCCAAGGAGGAGCTGGTGAGTTTAAACTGCTGACCTTACAGTTCAAACAACTTTGCAGTCTGGCGCATTAACCCATATGGGATGCTTAAAATTTTTTAAATATTTTAAGATACGGGTTGCTGTTGTTAGGTGTTGTTAAATCAGTACTGACTCATAGCAACCTTAAGCACAACAGAAAGAAACACTGTCTGGTCCTGCGCCAATCTCACAATTGTTGGAAAAATATTAAAGTCAATGAATTAATTGGTAGAATATTAAAATCAATGAATTTTCTCCACAAAGAACTAAGCACTATGAACAATTTAGTATTTTATTTATTTTGATGCAGGTAAATGCATCACAGTAAGATCCTACCAAAAGTGATGTGAGGAGAGGGCAGGGGATGTAAGAATTAAATTATGTGAAGCATGAGGTTACATTATTGTTGTTAAAGTAATGGAAAAATTTTTCACTCTACACTCAAAAAGTACAATGTAAAGATGTTGAAAGTTTTACTGTACATAGCACACTGTGAACTGAATTGAGAAAAGCTCCAAATGACCACAAGACTGTCCCTTCCTAATCTCCCCACAGAAGGTAAGAGCAGTGGCCAACAGATTTGAGAATGAGAACAAATGCCAGCTGCATTATATCCAATTTTGCATAAAAAATAAATATGAATTTTATGACATATATTTCTAGTGAAAATCAGAATCATACTGTATATATTTCATACCATTATTATTTTTATAACATATTATTGTGAATACCAGTCTTTTAAAAAAGTTTAATTTCTGAGTTTTCATCTTTATTTACGTGGTCAAATTTTTTTGTCAAAGTTTGAAAATATTCTTATAATTTTTAAAATAAATTTCCAAATTTCCCTCCATTAAAGTTGTTCCAATTTATTAAAAGAAAACAAAAGACTTGCAGCTATTGCAGCTGGTGGGTTTGAACTGTTGACCTTGTGGTTAGCAGCCCAATGCTTATCCCACAGTGCCACCAGGACTTCTTTCCAATTTATACACAGCAACAAATGAGATGCTTGCCTGCACCCCTTTGATGATTGGGCATTATCTTAAAGTCTGAATGTAAGAATTAGAGAGCTATTTCAAAAGGTAAAATTGAGCAAGTTAACATAAATCTCTGATAAAATAGATTTTAAGGCAAAACCCAGCATATAAGCATAATAAAGATCTATGCTTCCAATGAAAGAGCCTCAGAATACAGAAATCAAACTAACAGAATTGAAGAAAGACGTAGACAACTCCACAATAATAGAGTAAAGTCAATGGGAGTAAAACCCATGAGTCCTTCATTTGCTGATGGGGTACAACTCAAAATGAAGAGAAATAGCTGTAAACTTACATTAATAATCAGAAAATGGAATGTACGAAGTATGAATCTAGGAAATTGAACATTGTCAAAAATGAAATGGAATGCATAAACATAAATATCTTAGGCATTAGTGAGCTAAAATGGACTGGTACTGGCCATTTTGAATCTGACAAACACATGGTTTTACTATGTCAGAAATGACAAATTGAAGAGGAATGGTGTTGCATTCATTGTCAAAAAGAACATATCCAGATCAGTCATGAGGTACAATGCTGTCTGCGATAGGATAATATACATGTGCCTACAGGGAAACCCAGTTAATAACATGATTATT
>NW_006408603.1:8582852-8599071 GCF_000296735.1 Chrysochloris asiatica
GGAATGGTGTTGCATTCATTGTCAAAAAGAACATATCCAGATCAGTCATGAGGTACAATGCTGTCTGTGATAGGATAATATCCATGTGCCTACAGGAAGACCAGTTAATACCACTATTATTCAAATATACACACCAAACACCAAAGCCAGTGAGGATGAAATAGAAGAATTCTACCAACTTCTTTAATCTGAAATTGATCAAACATACAATCAAGATCATTACTAATGATTGAAATGCAAAGGTTGGGAGCAAAGAGGAAGAATCAGTAGTTGGAAACTATGGCCTTGGTGATAGAAATGATGTTGGAGATCGAATGCTAGAATTCTGGAAAATCAATGATTTGTTCATTTCAAATACCTTCTTTAGACAGAATAAGAGATGATTATACACATGGAACTTACCAGATGCAATACACAGAAATCAAATTGACTACAGCTATGGAAAAAGAAAGTGGAAAGGCTCCATATTATCAGCCAAAACAAGCCCAGGGGCAGACTGTGGAACAGACCATCAATTGCTCATATGCAAATTCAAACTGAAGCTGAAGAAACGGAAAACAAGTCACGGGAGCCAAAATATGACCTTGACTATATCCCACCTGAATTTAGAGATCATCTGAAAAACAGATTTGATACTTTAAACACTAAAAACCAAAGACCAGAAGAGTTGTGGGATGACATCAAGAACATCATAGAGGAAGAAAGCAAAATGTCATTAAGAAGACAAGAAAGAAGGAAAAGATCAAAATGGATATCAGAAGAGACACTGAAACTTATTCTCCAGTATAGAGATGCTAAAGCAAATGGAAGAAATGAGGTAGTACAAGAGCTGAAGAGAAAATTTCAAAGGTCAGCTTCAGAAGACAAAGTCAAATATTACAACGAAATGTGCAAAGATCTGGAATCAGAAAGCTAAAAGGAAAGAACACAGTCAGCATATCTCAAGTAGTGAACTGAAGACAAATCCAAGCCTCTACTTTCATTATTGAATTATTCTCTGGGCAAATTATTAAATGATGCAGAAAGCATCAAAAGAAGATGGAAGGAATACACAGAGTCACTATACCATAAGGAAATGGTTGATGTTCAACAGTTTCAAGATGTAGCATATGATTAAGAGCCAATGATACTGAAGGAAGAAGTCCAAGGTGCATTGAAAGAATTGGCAAAGAATAAGGCACCAGGAATTGATGGAATAAAAATTGAAATCTTTCAACAAAGTGAGGTGGCACTGGAGGCACCCACTTCATGTATGCCAAGAAATTTGGAAGACAACTATCTGGCCAACTGATTGGAAGAAATCCATATTTGTGCCCATTCCAAAGAGAGATGATCCAATGGATTGTGGAAATCGTTGGACAGTATCTTTGATATCCCATGTGAGTAAAGTTTTACTAAAGATAATACAGAAACGGCTGCAACCATACATTGACAGAGAACTTCCAGAGGTTCAAGCTGGATTCAGAAGAGGACATAGAATGAAGGATATCATTGCTGATGTCCTATGGATCTTGGCTGAAAACAGAGAATACCAGAAAGAGGTTTACCTGTGCTTTATTGACTACACAAAGGTTTTCGATTGTGTGGATCATGACAAACTATGGTCAACACTATGAAGTATGAGTATTCCTGAACACTTAATTGTGCTCATGAGGAATCTGTACATATACCAAGAAGCAGTTAGTTGAACACAACATGGGAACACTGAATGGTTTAAAATTAAGAAAGGTATGCACCAGGGTTGTATTCTTTCACCATACTTATTCAACCCATATTCTGAGCAAATAATCTGAGAAGATGGGTTACATGAAGAAAAATGTAGCATCAGGATTGGAGGAAGACTCATTGACAACTTGCAATATGCAGATGATACAACCTTGTTTGCTGAACATGAAGAGGGCTTAAAATATTTACTGATGAAGATCAAAGACAACAGCCTTCAGTATGGATTGCATCTCAATGAAAAGAAAACAAAAATCCTCACCTCTGGACCAATAAACAACATTCTTATCAATGGAGAAAAGATTAAAGTTGTCAAGGATTTCATTCTTCTTGGATCAACCATCAACACTCATGGAAGCAGCAGCCAAGAAACCAAATGACATATTGCATTAGGCAAATCTGCTGCACAAGACCTTTTAAAAATGTTGAAGAGCAAAGATGTCAGTTTGAGGACTAAGATGCACCTGACCCATGCCATGGTTTTTAAATAACCTCATATGCATGTGAAAACTGGACAGTGAATAAGGAAGACAATAGAAGAATTGATGCATTTGAGTTACGATGTTGGAGGAAAATATTGAAAGTGCCATGGGTTTCCAAAAGAACTAACAGATCTGTGTTGGAAGAAGTGCAGCCAGAGTGCTCCTTGCAGGCCAGGATCTCTCATACTTCGGACATATTGTCAGGCGGGGCCAACCAGTCACTGGAGAAGGATATCATGTTTGGTAAGGTAGAGGGTCAGAGAAAAAGAGGAAGACCCCCAGTGAGATGTATTGGCAAAGTGGCAGTATCAATGGGCTGAAGTGTGGCAACAATTGTGAGGCTGGCCCAGTACTGGGCAGTGTTTCGTTCTGTTGTGCATATGGTCACTATGAGTCAGTATCAACTTGATGGCACCTAAAAGCAATAACAACAACAATTTCACTCAACATAATATCCTCAAGGTTCATCCACGTTATGAGGTGTTTTGCAGCTTCATCATTATTTCTTCAAGGTAGCATAGTATTCCGTTGTGTGTATGTATAAGAATTTGTTTATCCAGTCTTCCATTGATGGATACTTAAGCTGTCTCCTTCTTTTTGTTGCTATTGTGAATAATGCTGTGATGAACATTGGTGTGCATATATCTACTTGAGTTCTGGCTCATATTTCTTCTGGGTGTATGCTAAGTAGAGGAATTGCTGAATCAAAAGGTATTTCAATTTCCATCTTTCTGAGGCAACACCATACTGTTTTCCAGAGTGGTTGAATCATTTTACAGTCCACCAGCAATGTAGGAGGGTTCCAGTCTCTCCACCCCCTCGCCAGCATTTTCTGTACTCTGTTTTTTTGAACCTCACTGTTAATGCTGGTATGAAATGATATCTTATTGTTGTTTTGATTTGCACCTCTGTAATGGTATTTTCTTGCTATTGGTCATAATCAACTTGACGGCACTTAAAAACAACAACAATGGTATTTTCAATAACCTCATAAGAATGTGAAAGTTGGACAGTAAATAAGGAAGACTGTAAAAGAATTGATGCTTTTGAGTTATGATGTTGGAGGAGACTATTGAAAGTGCCATGGGCTGCCCATAGAATCAACAGATCTGTGTTGGAAGAAGTACAGCTGAAGTGCTTCTTGGAGGCCAAGATGGCGAAATTTCGTCTCTCATACTTCGGACATATTGTCAGGAGGGACCAGTCGCTGGAGATGGATATTGTTTGGTAAGGTGGAGGGTCAGAGAAAAAGAGGAAGACCCCCCAGAGAGATGGATTGGCCAAGTGGCAGCATCAATGGGCTCAAGCGTGGCAACAATAGTGAGGTTGGCCCAGGATCGGGCAGTGTTTTGTTCTGCTGTGCATAAGGTTGCTATGAGTCAGCACTGATTCTATGGCACCTAACAACAACAATGGCTAATGATCATGAACATTTCTTCATATATTTGTTGGCTGCCTGAATGTTTTCCTTGGTGAAGTGTCTGTTCATGTCCTGTACCCATTTTTTAAATGTGTTATTTGTCTTTTTCTTGTAAAGGTGTAGTTTCCTATAAACTTTAGAGATCAGTCCCTTGCCTGATATGTTGTTGATAAATTTTTTTCCCCAGTCTGTGGGTCTCTTTTTAATCCTTTGGTGAAATCTTTTGATGCACATAACTTTCTAATTTTTAGTATGTTCCAGTCATCTATTTTGTCTTTTACTGTTTATACATTTTTTGCAATGTATGCCAAGTATTAGAGCCATTAACTTTGTCTCTATTTTTCATCAAAAAAGTATGGCTTTTTAAGAGAGCCTGTATAACTACCCTCTTACAACTTTGCCTCTGGTATACTACTAAAACCTGCTCTCCCTGGTCCCCAAATAAAAAATCTCAGGAGGGACTCTAATGGACAAACATGATACATCAACTGACATTTGAGGGTGAGGCATTATGATCGGCCAGTCAAGTGCTCTCCTTTGGCTGTACACTGACTGGGAAAAGGCTCTGAAGAGGTGGAGTGCATGCGTGAACCACTTGGACACAGTCAGGAAAAGAACAGCACTTAGAACAGGGTGGTGGTCATTCTTGTTATTGTTGTTAGGTGCCATCAAGTCGGTACCAATTCATAGTAACCCTATGCACAACAGAATGAAACACTGCCCTGTCGTGGGCCAGTCTCAATTGTTGCCACGCTTGAGCCCATTGATGCTGCCACTTGGCCAATCCATCTTGCTGAGGGTCTTCCTCTTTTTCTCTGACCCTGCACCTTACCAAACATGAGATCCTTGAACTGGTCCCTCCTGACAATATGTCTGAAGTATGAGAGATGAAGTCTGGCCATCCTGACCTCCAAGGAGCATTCTGGCTGCACTTATTCCAACACAAATCTGTTTGTTCTTTTGGCAGCTTTCAATATTCTCCTCCAGCACAGTAACTCAAATACATCAATTCTTCAACTATCTTCCTTATTCACTGTCCAACTTTTGCATGCATATGAGGTTATTGAAAATACCATCACGTGGGCCAGAGGCACCTTAGTCCTCAAGCTGACATCTTTGCTCTTCAACACTTTAAAAAGGTCTTGTGCAACATATTTGCATAATGCAATACGTCATTTGATTTCTTGGCTGCTGCTTCCTTGAGTGTTGATAGTTGACCCAAGAAAAATGAAGTCTTTGACAACTTCAATCTTTTCTCCATTGATAAGAATGTTGTTTATTGGTCCGGAGGTGAGGATTTTTGTTTCCTTTACATTTAAATGCAATCCATACTGAATGCTGTTGTCTTTGATCTTCATCAGTAAATATTTTAAGCCCTCTTCACATTCAGCAAGCAAGGTTGTGTCATCTGCATATTGCAGATTATTAATGAGTCTTCCTCCAATCCTGATGCCACATTTTTCTTCATATAACCCATTTTCTCAAAGTATTTGCTCAGAATACAGGTTGCACAAATATGGTGAAAGAATACAACCCTGGTGCATACCTTTCTTAATTTTAAACCATTCGGTGTTCCCATGTTCTGTTCAACTAACTGCCTCCTGGTCTACGTACAGGTTCCTCATGAGCACAACTAAGTATCCTGGAATACTCATACTTCACAATGTTGTCCATAGCTTGCCATGATCAACATAATTGAAGGCCTTCGCATAGTCAATAAAGCACAGGTAAACCTCTGTCTGGTATTCTCTGCTTTCAGTCAAGATCCATCAAACATCAGCAGTGATAGCCCTCGTTCCATGTCCTCTTCTTAATCTGGCTTGAACCTCTGGAAGTTCTCTGTCACTGTATATTTGTAGCCGTTTCTGTATTACCTTTAGTAAAACTTAACTCGTATGGGATATCAAAGATATTGTCTGATGAGTTCTGTGTTTTGTTGGGTCACCTCTCTTTGGAATGGGCACAAATATGGGTCTCTTTCAATCAGTTGGCCAGATAGTTGTCTTCCAAATTTCTTGGCAGAGATGAGTGAGTGCCTCCTGTGCTGCCTCACTTTCTTGAAAGATTTCAATATTTATTCCATCAATTCCTGGGGACTTGTTCTTTGCCAATTCCTTTAATGTACCTTGGACTTCTTCCTTCAGTATCATTGGTTCTTGGTCATATGCTAATAGGGAGGCAAACTAACAGATATTCACTGAAGTCCCAGCATACCCACACATTGTTCTCAAAGGAAAATGCCTCCAAAGATCTGTCTAAAATTAATGTAACACCCTCCTTGTGTGATAAAGTCTTCGAAGTCTTGTCTAGCTACTAAGTCCAGCTTCCAAATCCAGACTTCACTGTATTAGAAATCTCTTTTTCCCCTGGCAGCTTTAAAAATGTTCTTGCTTATTCTTGATGTTCTGCAGGTTTACAACAGCATGTGTGGGTGTGGACTTATTAACGTACTCAGCATTCAGTGAACACTTTCTAGTTGAAGATTCAAGAAAATTCTTGAACATTATGTCTTTAGATGCCCTTCACCATTTTTTTTCTCATTCTTTCTTTTGAAGCTTCTCATGAGTAAAACCTCTCAAACTTGTTTCCATGTTTCAGAATTGCCCTTCCATAATTTTTATGATTCTATCTTCTATGATGAGTCCTCTGATTACTGGGGTGGCACTGCAGGGTAAGCACTCGACCTGCAAGGTTGGCAGTTCAAACTCTGCAGACGCTCCTCGGAAGCCCTATACAGGGTCGCTATGAGTCAGAACCGGCAGGATGACACTTCCCAACAACAAGTACGATGATGAGTTTTCAGGGAATGCCTCAGACTCCGTCTCCCACAGCACTTATTTACTCAACTGTGTTTGGCCCCGAGCTTCACCATCTGTTCAGTGCTTACTATCAAGCACTACATTTTTCACTTTCAGCATTTCTAAGTATTCTCTTTCATATCCACTTACTGTTCTTAGTGTCCTCCCTAGTCTTTTGAAGATTCTGAACATGCCTATTTTACAATAATTTTTATCGTGTTCTACTATTTTCTTTTCATCTGGAGGGAATTTATCTCCTGTTGATTGCTTTTGTTGGCAGTCTATCTTCACATTCATTTTCCTGTTTCTTATTCATGAAGGTGTTTGTGTTCTTTTGAAATGTGGCTATGTCATTTTAGTTTTCTCTTTTTCATGTATTTCTCTATCACTGGGGAAGCAGTGTAGAGTAGTGGCGTTAGGAGCCAGCCTGCCTGTGTTCAAATCTTGGCTCCATAACTTAATTGTTGTGTGACTTTGGGCAAATTTCTTAATCTCCCAGAGCCTAAGTGTACTCATCTGTAAAATGAGGGATAAAAATAGCACTTACCCAATAGAGCTGTTGGGAAGAATAGATGAGATAATGCATACAAAGCTAATAGTACCTAGAACTTCCCAATGCTATCAAGTTAACTCCAATTCATAGTAACCCTTGGGACAAGTAGAATTACTCCTTAGGATTTCAGAGGTTAAATCTTTATAGAAGTAGACAGCTTTGTCTTTCTCCTGTGGCATGGCTGGTAGGTTTGAGCTGCCAAACTTACAGTTATCAGCCCAATGTCTGACCCACTGCACCAGGGCTCCTTACCAAGATCATTGTAGGTGTTTAATAAATGTTAGCTATTACTTCTATATATGTGGAGACAGTTAGTTTGTATTGGTAGGGATACTCAGAGCATTAACTTAGAGGGTCATTTGACAGCAAGTTCAAGTGCTTGATTCCTGGGTATGTCTAGTCCTCTTAACCAAGTCTTCTTGTGGTTCCTCGTGATGTGATCTTGTGCCTGTTGCCTGAATGGTAACTGCAACCACCAACTACCTCCAACACATCCTGTGTATAATGCTAGCAGGCAAACAGGGCAATCGTTAGAAAGGCTACAATCTCAACTAAGTAACATGGATGCAACATACAATGGTCATAGTCTAGTATCTAAGCTACATTCAGTTGAACAGGTGTGGCGAGCTCAGGGGTGTGACTGGTGAATATCACTGCATCCTAGGTAAGGAGTGAGTTCTCTGACCAGCTAGTCTAACTCTCTAGGTTTTGCATATTGGGAGCATTTTCCTCACTCATATGCAAAACAAACAAAAAAATAATGTAAGCAAGACAGAGGGGAAGAATCCCCGACTTGGGTTGTATTGCCTCACAAACCACTTCCTGCTAATCTAGGTGCCTGGACAAAGTTTCCCAAACTTGCTGGATGATAATAATTGCTTGGGAAATTTGGTGAAAATACAGATTCCTGACCACACCCTAAAACTATTGAATTTCCAGGAAAGGTGCTAAGAAATCACATCAAGTGCTTCTCATCACCAGGAAAGTTTGAGAAACAACTACCTTAGTGGTTGAGCAGTCAAACACTTCAGTTTGGAAGACTAGGAGGTTGATGTGATGCTGGAGGTTAAGCACTGGGTGGCTAATCACAAGGTCGGCACTTCAAACCCACCAGTTGCTCCTCAGAAACCCTATACAAGGTCACTATGATTGGGAACCGACTTGCTAGCACTCAGCAACAACAGCATTGGCCAGTAAACCAATCAATCAATCAATCAATCAATCAATAATCAAATCCATTGCCATAGATTCCGTTCTGATTCACAGAGAACCTATAGGACAGAGTAGAACTGCTCCTTAGGGTTTCTGGGATTATAAATCTTTATGATGTTATCAGTCTTTTGGGGAGCAGACAGCATCATCTTTCTCTCACAAAGTGCCGGGTGGGTTTGAATTGCCAGCTTTGCAATTAGTAGCTCAATGCTAACCGACGACACCATTAGAGTTTGTGTTGTTGTTAAGTGTCATCAAGTTCTGACTCATATCTTCCCAATATAAAGTTTCTGAGGAATAGCTGGTGTATTTGAACTGCTGACTTTATGGCTTGCAATCCAGTGCTGATCATACAGTGCCACACCAGGACGCCTGTTGGTCCACAGAGATACTCAAAATGAAACTCAAATCAGATGTTTAAGATTTTAAGGGGTTATGTGCTAACGTATAAATGGTTTTAAATCAGGAAAGGTATATGCCAGAATTGTATCCTTCCACCATGTTTATTCAATCTGTATGCTGAGCAAATAATCTGAGAAACTGGATTATATGAAGAAGAACATGGCATCAGGATTGGGGGAAGATTCATTAAGAACATGCAATATGCAACTGATACAACCTTGCCAGCTGAAAGTGAAGATTAAAAACTATAGTCTTTAGTAGGGATTTTACCTCAATGCAAAGAAAATAAAAATCCTCACAATAGGACCAATAAAGGACATCATGATAAACAGAGACAAAACTGAAGTTGTCAGACTTCATCTTACTTGGATCCACAATCAACACTCAAGGAAACAGCAGTCAAGAAATCAAACGATGTATTATATTAGGCAAATCTGCTGCAAAAGATTTCTTTAAAGTATTAAAGAGTAAAGATGTCAGTTTGCGGACTAAAGTGTCCTTGACCCAAGTCATAGTATTTTCAATCACTTCAAATGCATGTGAAAGTTGAACATTGAATAAGGAAGACCTGAGAAGAATCGATACATTTGAATTATGGTGTTGGCAAAGAATATGGGAAAGTACCATGGACTTCTAGAAGAACAAACAAATCTGTGCTGGAAGAAGCATAGCCAAAATGCTCCTTAGAAGCCAGGATGGCAAGAATTTGTCTTTTGTTCTTTGGATATGTTGTCAGGAGGAACCAGTCCCTTGAGAAGGACATCATACTTGGCAAAGTTGTGAGTCAATGAAAAAAAGGAAGGCCCCAACAAGATGATTGACACAGTGGCAGTAAAAGTAGGCTCAAACATAACAAGGATTGTGAGGTTGGCACAGGACTGGGCAGTGTTTCGTTCTGCTGTTCATAGGGTCACTAAGAATCAGAACGGACTTGACGTCACCTAACAACAACAGGAAGTCAACAAGTGCTAGAAAAACACCTCAAGTCTGCAAACTGAGGTGTTGGATTGCTTAATCATTGGCCAATAGGATCCCTGGTGTTGCAATGGCTAAGTTCTTGGCTGCTAACTGAAAGACATGTGGTTCAAATCCAACAGCTGCTCTTTAAGAGGAAGATGTGGCTTCTACATAAAGATTGTTGTTGTTAAGTGCAGTCAAGTCAGTTCCAACTCATAGAAATCTTGTATAGGGTTTCCAAGGAGCTGCTGGTAACTTTGAACTATGGACCGTGTAAATAGTAATCCAGTGCTTATCCTACACAGTGCCATACCAGGGCTCCATATGAAGAGTGCAGCTTTAGAAATGCTACTCTGTTCTACTCTGTCCTTAGGGTCACTATGAGTTGTAATCAATTCAACGACAGTGGGTTTTGTTGACTAATAACCAACCCTGGAAATGGTGTTAGGCATGAAGTTTATTTAGAGTTCACTGGTGTGGCTACAGTCTCTTAGCATCAGTTCTGGAGTCTTTGCCCTTCCTCCTGGGCCCAAGCTCCTACAGCAGGAAATGGTGTGAAGGGAAGGCAGGTCTCAGCTGCCCTATAGTGTTGTCCCAGCTCCTGAGCTTCCACATTACACTGGGGTGGTGTAGGGAAAGGCTGGTAACTCCTCACCAGATAGGGAGTGCACGTGTGAAGTGCTCAGCTGGTTTTAGTTTTCCCCAGCTACCGCCATGCCAGTTTCCAGAATCCCACGGCGTCCTAGTCAGTGCAGAAGCTTTAGTGCAGAACTAAAAAACTAGCAGCTATCAAGTCCGTCTGACTCATTACGCTCTGATGTGTATTGGAGTAGAACTGTGTTTCGTATGGCTTTCACTTAATAATTTTTTACAAGGAGACCACCAGGCTTTTTTTCTGATGTAACTTTGGGTAGACTCAAACCTCCAACTTTTAGGTAAGCAGCTCAGCATGTTAACTGTTTACACCACCCGAGAATAAAATTAGGTTTGTGATGTTGGTTAAATGACCCTTGGCCATTTGGGACTGCTGGCTACCATCAGAAAGACCTCTCTTAACAAAGTTGTATCTGTCTGTCCAGTGGCTCCTCAAAGCACCGTATAGCAAGAACTCAGTGTTAGTCTACTTTCCTGGTATTTTCCCCGTCAGGTCTCTTAAAGTGTAAATTTGAATGAGCACATGGGGAAGAGGTGCTAGAAATTACTCTAATTCTGAACTTTTATATGACAAAGAGAGGCTTTGAGTGGCTTCACTTGGCTCAATTGTAAAATAAGCACTGGACCACAAGCCACACGTTTGGCAGTTTAAACCCACCAGCTGCTCCTTGGTCACTATGAATTGGAATCAACTTGACTGCTAGTTAACAACAAGAGCTAGTATTTTGATGAGTCCTGGTGTGGCACTGTAAGATAAGCATTGAACTGTTAACCATGTGGTTGGCAGTTCAAACTCACCAGTCACTCATTGGAAATCCTATACAGGGTCTCTAAGAATCAGAATTGACTTGATGGCACTTAACAACAGCTCTAATATTTTGAAGGTGCCCCGGTTATGAGTTGGGCTGTGAACTGTAAAGATTCAGAGCCTTGGAAACTCTATGCAAGCTCACTATGAGTTAGAACCAACTGAAGAGCACACACCATCACCACTAATATTTTGAAGGCGCTCTGGTGATCCTGTGAACTGACACTGGGCTTCTAACTACAAGGTGGGGATTTCAAATCCACCGGCTGCTTAGCAAGAGAAAAGATGCTGTGTGTTTCTGTAAAGATTTAAAGTCTCAAAAACCCTATATAAAAAACCCAAATTGTCTTGGAAAAAGCAGTCAGAATGGTCCTCAGGAGCCAGGTTGGTGAGGTTTCATATTTCGTTCTTTGGACATGTGTCAGGCTTGGTAAAGAGGAGGGCCAATGAAAAAGACGAATACTCTCCTCAGCCCCCTGGCAACCCCGACAATAAGATGGATTGCCACTATGGCAGCAATGGGCTCAAATATAACAATTATGAGGATGGCACAGAATCAGGCAATGTTTTGAGAGTTGGAACCAACTTGATAGCAGTGGGTTTGGTTACTCGTATTTTGGCTCATAAGGAGGTCTAGTGGTGCAGTGGTTAAAGCATTAGGCTGCTATCCAAAAGGTGGGATGTTTGAACTCACGAGTCCTTCCATGGGAAGAAGATGTGTTAGTTTACTTTTATAGAGAGTTTCACTTAGTGAAACAGCTAATGTTTTGCTCCAGGGTAAGATAGCTTTGCTGTTTCAAAAAAAGAGACTGTAATGAAAAGAAGGAAAAGATAAGACAAGACCCAATGCTGGTGTATTCGTTGTCACTTGGTACAGTGGCAGCAGCAATGGGCTCAAGAGCAATGATTAATTAATTGTGAGGATGGTGTAGGGCTGGACAGTGTTTGCTCTGTTGTGCATAGGGTCGCTGTGAGTCAGAACCAACTCGACAACAACTAACAACAGCAAATGTGTGGGGGAAGGGGATGGGGGGACAAGGTGAGAGATTTATGTACTAAAAAGTTCATGGTCACTTTACTTATACTATCAAAAAGTTAGACATTTTAATGTCCTGCAGAGGTAAGGCTCAGTAAGCCATATTATATCCAAAAGAGTGAAATACTATTTTAAAAAAAATTGTGACAGCCTTTAATGAAATGAATATGAAATACTATGAATATATAAATATAATATGAATATAATATGAATACCAGGAAATAATATTTCATTTCAGAGAATGAAATAGTATTTGATAGTTAAAAAAAATACAAAAAGCTTTTAATGAAATAAAATACTAGTCTGTATATGCTCTAATGTTCAATATAAATAATCATAGATACAGTGTGACTTCAATCAAGTACAAAAAAGCTTGTAGAGGAAAATGTTAACAGCACTTGTCTATGAGGGATGGGATTATCTGAAGATGTTTTTGTGCTCTTTATACTTTTTTACTTTTTAAAAATTGGTCCTTAGTACACTCAATTGAATTCATCAGAATCCTTGTTTCATGACATAGTCCCATCACTAGTCCAGGCATGACCCCTTCTGTTTATTTATTTGGATAGTTTGCTAGTTATTTTGATAATGGAATTAGTACCCACAAACCCAGAGTTCAAAACAAAACTATCCCTAAGCATACAGTCCCTTCCACCTTGCCCAGACATGCTCTGCTTCAACACTCCCCAGTCAAGAAAACCTTGATCTGGAGCCTCATGTTTATCTTCTCTTTGCTTTCCTTTTTACAGCCTTATTGCAGTTACAAGGCTAAGTTAAAAAGTCTCACTACTAGGATTCCAGTTTATACAGTTGTTGTGGTGGCGGTGGTTGGCTGCCATCTAGTCGGTAGTGACTCAAAGCGACCTTATGCACAACGGAACAAAACACTGTTCAGTTCTGTGCCAATCTCACAATTGTTGCTATGTGTGAGCCCATTGCTGCTGCCACTGTTCCAATCCGTCTCATTCGGTCTTCCACTTTTTTGCTGACCCTCCACTTTACCAAACAATATGTCCTATCCCTGGGACTGCTCCCTTCTGTTAATGTACCGGAAGTACGAAAGACAAAGTCTCCCCATGCTGACTTCTAAGGGGCATTCTGGCTATAATTTCTGGCCATACAGTCTTCCAAACACAGATTTGTTTGTTCTTTTGGCAGTCCATGGTACTTTTAATATATTCCTCCAAAACCAAATGCATCAATTATTTTATAAAGATTGTAGAAGAATTGACTGTCCAAATTTCACATACATATGAGGTTATTGAAAATACTATGGCTTGTGTCAGGCTCACCTTAGTCCTCAGACTGATGTCTTTACATCATTTAATTTCTTGACTGCTATTTCCCTGAGTGTTGATGGTTGCTCCGAACAAAATGAAGTCTTTGACAACTTCAATCTTTTCTCCATTTATCTTGATGTTATTTTTTGGTCCAATGGTGAGGATTTTTGCCTCCTTTACAATGAGGTGCAACCTACACCAAAGGCCGTGATCTTTGGTTTTAATCAGTAAATGTTTTCAGTCCTCTTCGCTTTCAGCAAGCAAGCTTGTATCATCTGCACATTGCAAGTTGTTAATGAGTCTTCCTTCAGTCCTGATGCCATGTTTTTCTTCATATAATCCATCTCCTCAGATTATTTGCTTAGCACATACGTGAATAAGTATGATGAAAGAATACAACCCTGCATACACCTTTCCTAATTTTAAACCATTTGGTGTTCCCTTTTTCTGTGTGAACACTGCCTCTTGGTCTATGTACAGGTTCCTCATGAGCATGATTAAGTGTCCCAGAATATTACTTTTCGGCAATGTTGTCCATAGTTTGTCAGGATTCACACAATTGAAAGCCGTTGTGTAGTCAATAAGATCACAGGTAAACATCTTTCTGATAATCTCTGCTTTCAGCTAAGATCCATCTGAAGCCAGCAATGATATCCCTCATTCTCCGTCCTTGCCTGAATCCAGTTTGAACCTCTGGCAGTTCCCGTCAATGTGCTGTTGCAGCTGTTTTTGAATTATCTTTAGCAAAATTTTACTTGCATGCAATATTAATGATACTGTATGATGATTTCCGCATTCCATTGGGCACCTCTCTTTGGAATGGTCATGAATGTGGATCTCTTCCAGTCAGTTGTTCAGGTAGCCGTCTTCTATATTTCTTGGCATAGATGAGTGAATGCCTCCAGTGCCACATTAGTTTGTTGAAATATTTCAATTTATATTCCGTCTTGTCCTTTGTCAATGCCTTCAATGTACGTTAGACTTCCTCCGTCAGTATCTTTGGCTCTTGAACATATTCTAAGTCTTGAAATGGTTGAATATGGACCATTTCTTTTTGGTACAGTGATTCTGTGTGTTCCTTTCATCTTCTTTTGATGCTTTCTGCATCCTTTAATATTTTGCCCATATAATCTTTCAATATTGCAAGTCAAGTCTTGAATTTTTCTTCAGTTCCTTCAGTTTGAGAAATACTGAGTGTGTTTATTACAAACAAAATATGTCTCTGCAATCAATGGATGCTGCAGACAAATTCTCTCAGTGATTCACTTGTCTTGATTTCGTTAGGGTGCCCCCCCCCCCTTTTTTTAAAGGGTACTTTTTGTTCCATGGTTTAAAAAATAAATAAATAAAACAAAACAGAAAAACTTTGAAGTCAGGGCTAATATCAAATTTTTCATAAAATGCAAGTTAACAGCTTCCTAAATCATTAAAGCTTTGCAACAAGTTTACAGAAATGCTGCACTATATTAAAAAAGTTTTAAAATGAATGAAGCATTTTAAGGAAGGTCAGGAAGACCTCAAAGATGAGCCAAGACTGGGAAGACTCTCAACTTCCATGAAAGAAGAAACTGTGGCTGAAGTCCAGAAACTGGTGGAAGAAGCCCATACAATGATCATTTATTCAATAGTTGGGATCTCACATGGTTCAGCATCTCCAATTTTAAGCTAGCATCTTGGCCTCAGCAAGCTATCAACACAATGAATGCCAAAAGTGTTATGCAAAGATCAGCTAGCAGAAAGAGATGATCTTTCCAGCATTCTTTTAAGCTAATGAAGACAATTTTATGGAATGAATCATGACTGGGGACAAGTCTTGGATTTACCAATACAATACAGAGAGCAAGGTCCAATCAAAGCTGTGTCTTCTGAGGGGATCTACTTGGCCAGGCAGAAAGGTCAGCTTTCTGGTGACTGTTTTTTTTGGGGGGGATCCCAAAGGGGAAATCTTGATAGATTTTCTTGAAGGGCACAGGAGAGTCATGGGCACTTATTGGGAAAAGTTTTATGAAAATTAAAAACTGCACTGGTAAGAAAAAGGCCAGGAAAACTGTGACAAATATTTTGTTTTCTTTCATGATAATGCAACTGTCCATTCTTCGAGGGTAGAAAGGGCTGTCCTATGAGAATTTCATTGAGGGACTTTACTCCTCCAGCCCTGATCTTGTCCCTTCAGACTTTTCTTTAGTCCCAAAACTCAAGGATCATTGAAAAGGAACATGATTTAAGTCCCTCAAGAATGCAAAAACTACTATTTTAGCATGATGTGAATAGAAGAGCACAGAATTCTTTGGGGATGGGTTAGTGAAATGGAAACAGCCTTCAGAAGTATATAGACCTGGATGGAGGATATGTCAAGAAACAATAGCTTATATTTTGATATTTTTGTTTAATAAAGGTCTCTGTGATTTTGTAGCAATACTTTTAGACTTATCCTCAGATGTGACTGCCAGCCCTTGTGAAGTCCTGTCCTTTGATCCTTCTCTCAGAGGCTAGGGAGCATAGAGGAACACTTTCATTGTTAGATAAAAGAAATTCCTCTATGCTCAACTAGTGGGTGTTAATACAATAGCACCTAACACAATATAATAGCAACTAATACAATCAAGATGGTGGATCAGGTAGACATGCAGTGAGGAGCTCCATCAGCAACAACACAGAATACCGGGCCAAGCAGGCTCAGGGAATGGTGCTAGAACTCTGAACCACATATAAAGGAATATTTAGGAGATTGGAAGGCTTACAGCTAGGGGAATTTATAGTAGAATCAAAAAATCCATTGCTTTCTAATTCAAGATACTCAGCTATTCCCAGAGCCGCCATCTTAGAAGAGACAAAGTGGGGGAAGGATCAGAACAGCCACGAACGCCTGAGAGAACCGCGGAGATACAGATGTGG
>NW_006408603.1:8599446-8635933 GCF_000296735.1 Chrysochloris asiatica
ATGTGACTGGGAAAGAGCTGCCTCCTCATAGTAGAGTTGACTGTGATAACATGAATGGAGTAAAGCTCATGGGAGAAAAGCCCTGCTGATAGGACACAACTCAAAATGAAGAGAAACAACTATAAACATCCATTGAAAATCGGAGCATGGAATGTACAATGTATGAATCAGGGAAAATTGGAAGTTGTCAAAAATGAAATGGAATGCATAATCATTGATATCTTAGGTATTAGTGAGCTGAAATGGACTGGTATTGGCCATTTTGAATCTGACAAACACATTGTTTACTATGCTAGGAATGAAAATTGAAGAGGAATGGTGTTGCATTCATTGTCAAAAAGAACATACCCAGATCAGTCATGAGGTACAATGCTGTCTGTGATAGGATAATATCCATATGATCCTACAGGGAAACCCAGTTAATACCACTATTATTCAAATATATGCACCAATCACTAAAGCCAGTGAGGATGAAACAGAAGAATTCTACCAACTTTTTCAATCTGAAATTGATCAAACAAGCAATCAAGATGTATTGATCATTACTGGTGATTGGAATACAAAGGTTGGGAGCAAATACGAAGGATCAGTAATTGGAAAAGATGGCCTTGGTGATAGAAATTATGCTGGAGAACGCATGTTAGAATTCTGCAAAACCAATGATTTGTTCATTTCAAATGCCTTTTTTAAACAGCATAACAGATGACTATACACATGGACCTCGCCAGATGGAAAACATAGATATCAGATTGACTACATCTGCAGAAAGAGAAGATGGAAAAGCTCCATATCACCAATGAAAACAAGGCCAGGGGCAGACTGTAGAATAGACCATCAATTACACATATGCAAATTCAAACTGAAGCTGAAGAAATTTAAAACAAGTACACGAGAGCCAAAATATGACCTTGAATATATCCCACCTGAATTTAGAGATCATCTAAAGAACAGCTTTGATACATTAAACATTAAAGACTGAAGACCAGAAGAGTTGTAGGATGACATCAAGAACATCGTATATGAAGAAAGCAAAAAGTAATTGAGAAGACAAGAAAGAAGGAAAAGGTCAAAATGGATGTCAGAAGAGACACTGAAACTTGCTTTCCAGCATAGAAATGCTAAAGCAAATGGAAGAAAGGAGGAGGTCCAAGAGTTGAAACGAAAATTTCAAAGATCAGCTTGAGAAGATAAAGCTAAATATTACAATAAAATGTGCAAAGATCTGGAATCAGAATACCAAAAAGGAAGAACATGCTCAGCATTTCTCAAGCTAGGAGAACTGAAGAAAATATTCAAGCCTCAACTTCCATTATTGAAAGATTCTCTGGGCAAATTATTGAATGATGCACAATACCAAAAGAAAATGGTTAATGATCAACCGTTTCAAGAGGTAGCATATGATCAAGAGCCAATGATACTTGGGGAGGAAGTCCAAGGTGCACTGAAGGAATTGGCAAAGAACAAGGCACCAGGAATTGATGGAATAAAAACTGAAATCTTTCAAGAAAATGAGGCAGTACAGGAGGTACTCACTCATCTCTGCCAAGAAATTTGGAAGACAACTATCTGGCCAACTGATTGGAATAGATCCATATTTGTGCCCATTCCAAAAAGAGGTGACCCAAGGGAATGCGGAAATCATCGGACAATCTCTGATATCTCACGCAAGTGAAGTTTTGCTGAAGGCAATACAGAAACAGCTACAATCATACATTGACAGAGAACTTCCAGAGGTTCAAGCTGGATTCAGAAGAGGCCATGGAACGAGAGATATCATTGCTAATGTCCGATGGATCTTGGCTGAAAGCAGAGAATATCAGAAAGATGTTTACCTGTGCTTTATTGACTACGCAAAGGCTTTCGATTGTGTGGATCATGACAAGCTATGGACAACACTGTGAAGTATGAGTATTCTGGAACACTTAATTGTGCTCATAAGGAATCTGTACCTGGACCAAGAGGCAGTTGTTCGAACAGAACATGGGAACACTGAATGGTTTAAAATGAAGAAAGGTGTGTGACAAGGTTGTATTCTTTCACCATACTTATTCAACCTCTATGCTGAGCAAATAATCTGAGAAGCTGGGTTCTATGAAGAAAAACGTGGCATCAGGATTGAAGGAAGACTCATTAACAACCTGTGATATGCAAATGATACAACCTTGTTTGCGGAATGTGAAGAGGACTTAAAACATTTACTGATGAAGATCAAAGAGCACAGCCTTTGGTATGGATTGCATATCACTGTCAAGAAAACAAAAATCTTCACCACTGAACCAATAAACAACATTCTTATCAATGGAGAAAAGATTGAAGTTGTCAAGGATTTCATTCTTCTTGGATCAACTATCAACACTCACAGAAGCAGCAGTCAAGAGATGTATTGCATTAAGCAAATGATGTATTGCATTAAGCAAATCTGCTGCACAGAACTTTTTAAAGTGTTGAAGAGCAAAGATGTCAGCTTGAGGACTAAGGTGCGCCTGACCCAAGCCATGGTATTTTCAAAAACCTCATATGCATGCGAAAACTGAACAAGGAATAAGAAGACCGTAGAAGAATTGATGCCTTTGAATTATGGTGTTGGAGGAGAATACTAAAAGTGCCATGGCTGCCAAAAGAACAAACAGATCCGTTTTGGAAGAAGTGCAGCCAGAGTGCTCCTTAGAGGCCAAGAGACCAAACTTTGTCTCTCATACTTTGGACATATTGTCAGGAGAGACCAGTTGCTGGAGAAGGATACCATGTTTGGTAAGGTGGAGGGTCAGAGGAAAAGAGGAAGACCCAAGTGTGGCAACAATAGTGAGGTTGGCCCAGGATCGGGCAGTGTTTTGTTCTGCTGTGCGTAAGGTCACTATAGGTTGGTACCAACTTGATGGCACCTAACAACAACAACAACACAAAAAGTACCATTTTAAGTATTTATTCCTCAAACCATCTGTCTCAGTTATCTAGTGCAGCTATAACAGAAACACCACAAATGATACACAAACAGAAGTTTATTCTCTCACAGTTGACGAGGTTAGAAGTCCAAGTTCAGAGCACTAGCTCTGGGGAAAGGTTCATGTCTCTTTTCAGGATCAGTAGGTCCAGCATTCCTTGGAGAGCTCCATGTGTCTTGGCCTTAATCTTTCCCTGGATCTAGGAGCTTCACAGTGCAGGGACCCAGGTGCAAAGGACACATTCCACTCCTGGCTCTTCTCTCTTGGTGGTTGTAGGTCCCTCTGAGCTCTTCTTTCTTGTTTAATCTCTTTTATATCTCAAAAGAGATGGGCTCAAGATACAACCTAATCCATTAGATTGCATCTGACCTCATTAACCAAATGTTATTATTGTAAAGTGCCCTGAATCCATTCTGATTCCTAGTGACCCTGTATAGAGTTTCTGAGGAGGGGTTGGTAGGTTTGAATGGTAAACCATCAGGTTAGCAGTCTAGTGCTTATCCTACAGCATGGCACCAGACTCACATTAACAACATTGTTGCTGTTGCTAAGTACTGTCAAGTCGGTTCTGATTCATAGTGACCCTCTATAGGGCTTCTAAGGAGAAACTGATGGGTTTAAACCATTGACCTTGAGGCTTGAAGTCCAGTGCTGATCCTATCTACAACACATAGGATAATTACATCATATCAGGGCTGATCATATCAGACTACATCACTGTAGGGGAGGGGAGATTACATCATCACATAACTGCCATACCCCTGAGGATCATGGCCCAGCCAAGTTGACACATATTTTGAGGGGACAATTCAATCCATGACACCATATGTGTACATTCCAATAATATGCACACTCTGTTCAGAGGTTACAACTCAGCACCCAAATGTCTGGTGGTCAAATCCTACACTCTAGATCAAGCGAGATTTTTGAGGTGCTTCCTGGGACTTGGGTCTTCCTTGCAGGGAAGATCCATCTTCCCGGGTCTCAGTCTTGGGTCTGTTTCAAGATGATTCCGGGGCATTTCTGCCCCATGGAATCCAGTTGACTCACTGGGAGATACATGGGTAAATTGAAGGCCTCCAACCCTAGCTTCCTCAATGCCCTATTAATTCCAGGGCCCCTGGATTGAGCTTTATGCTCTGCTATTTCATTTTTATGTCTTAAGCACCTAGTAAATACTTCATCAGGACACCTTGTATGAACAACAGCTGTATGTCTTCAGATCAATAGGTTTTAACCAAGGACCATGATCAGAATCAACCGAAACACTTAAAAATATAGAGATGCTTAGAATCAATCCCTACCCTCAAAAGATTCAATAAGTCAGGAATTTAAAAATATTCCCCTAGGTACTCTGATATACGCACCCTAGTTAAGAATCATGTTGCCAGACTTTTGGCCACTGCCACATGCCTGCCTTGATCGTCACCAAATGCTCCCAGGCACTTCCAAGGTCCCGATTTCCTGGTTTTTAGACCTATGTTTTGGGAGTCAGGTATTCATCTTTTGTTTTCCTTGTGCATCCCAGCATCCCTTTTGACTCTCAGGAAAATGGCCACAGTCTCTGACAGATACCAGCAGTGGCTGGTTTTCACATTGTTGCTTGCAGCAGCTGTTAGGTCTCTCTGTCTGACCTCTCAGAGTGTGCCTGCCACTGTCTCTATCACATTGTTTCTGTCTCTCCCCATCTTCCTCATCTCTCATTTCATTTACTCTGCAGGTTAGCTTCCTGCTCTCCCACTGTTTTATGTCATTCAGTAGGTACCTACAGACTTGAATCCCTCTGTTTCCATGACCCAAGAGGCAAAAGGATTTCTCTCTCTAGCACCAATTTGAAATATTCTGCTAAAACACCATTTAGGAGGTCAATTTAATCAGGCAATTAGGAGCATGGGCTCCGGAGCCAGTTTGAATTCTGGCTGTGTGAACTTGGGCAAGTTATATAACCTCCTTATGTCCTAGCTTCCTCTTCTGTAAAATGAAGATGATCATTGTTCCAACTCCATTGAGCTGTTGGGAATATTAAATAAACTACTTCTGCACTTGAAACAGTGCCTAATAGATTTGAACTGCCAACCTTTTGGTTAGCTGTCAAACTTTTAACAACTGTACTATCAGGGCTCCCTGCCTAGTAAAAAAAAAAAATTAAAGCACCTTTACTGGTTGATTTCAACTCATCTTTCTTCAGCAGAGCAGCTAGTAGATTTGAACTGACATCCTTGTCATTAGCAGCTCAATGCCTAATCCACAAATGCCCCCACTCCACTACCATCAAGTCAGTTCCACCTCATAGCAACCCTGTATGTGGTTTCTAAGGGGAGCAGAAAGCCTCATTGTTCTCCCATGAAGCAACTGGTAGATTTGAACTGCTGACCTTGCAGTCAGCCCAACATATACCCATTACACTACAAGGACTCCTTTAAACCACAACTGTTGCTGTTGTTGTTGTTAGGTACCTTCAAGTTGGTTACAACTCCCAGCAACCCTGAATAGGGGCTGCAAGAAGCAACTGGCAGGTTTGAATCGCAGATCTTGCAGTTAGCAGTTCAGTTCTTATACTAAAGCGCCACACCAGGACTCCTCAAAATACTTTGTTGTTGTTGTTAAGTGCTGTCAACTCAGTTCCGACCCATAGCGACCCTGTATAGGGTTTCCAAGGAACGACTTGCTGACCTTGTGGTTCAAACTGACCTTGCAGTCCAGTGCTTATCCTACAGCCCCACACCAGGGCTCCCAATGTTACTGTTGTCATCGAGTTGGTTCTTGATCAACGCTGAAGCACTAACCTCAAGGTTGACAGTTCAAACCCACCAGCTACTCCTTGGAAATCCTACACAGGTTTACAATGAGTATGATGAGTCAGCCATTTAGCAACAACAACAGTGAAGAAGTAATCTGAAAAGGCTACATATAGTTTGATTTCAATTATGCAACATTCTAGAAAAGATAAAGCCATAGAGATGAGTGGTTTCCAGGAGTTCAAAAGCAGAAGGAAGGGGAAAGGATGAATAGGTGAACACTGGGCATTTTTAGGGCAGTGAAACTGTTCTATAACACACTGTAAAAGTGAACACATGACATTACACATTTGTTAAAACCCATAGATAGGAGTGTACAACACAAATTGTGACCGATCCCTAATGTAAACTGGTGTGGCACTGTGGGTTAATGTGTTGGACTACAAAGTTGTTTGAGTGACACAGTCAGCAGTTCAAGCTCACTAGTTGCTCCTTGGAAACACTATACAGGGTCACCATGGGTTGGAACCGACTCAGTGGCACTTAACAACTACAATGTAAACTATAAGGAGCTCTGGTGGATTACCAGCTGGGCTGCTAACCGCAAGGTCAGCAATTAGAGCCTACTGGTCTCTCCTAGGAAGAAAGATGAGGCTTTCCACTTCTATAAAGATTTAGTCTCAGAAACCCTCTGAGGTTTCTCAGAAACCCTATTAGGTCACTGTGAGTTGGAACCAATTCAGGGACACACAATCACCATCACCAGTGTAAACACCAGTGTAAACTATGAAGAGCTCTGGTGGTTCAATGGCTAAGTATTTGGCTGCTAACCAAAAGGATGATCATTTGAAGCCACCCAGTAGCTCCATGGAGAAAGACCTAGTGATCTGCTAACATAACAACCACAGCCTAGAAAACACTACAAGCCAGGTCCACTCTGTCCCATGGAGTCCATATGAGTTGAGAGTGACTTTAGAACAGCTAACAGAAACAATGTTATTGTGAACTATAGACTTTAGTTCATAATCATTCATTAATATGAGTTTACCAATTGTAACAAATGTACCACAGGAATGCAAGCTGTTACTAGTAGGAGAAACAATGTGTGCGGGTGGGGTGGGTGGGGAGGAGGATATATGAGAACTGTGTACTTCCCGCACAAATTTTCTGTAAACCTAAAACTATGCCCTCCAAAAATAGTTCATTAAAAAAAAATAAGTTTATAATGTAGCAGTGACTGGATTTTAGGAGAAAGTAACCCCTTCTTTGTAGAGCCCTTTATGTTGTAGGAAGAACCTGTGATCATGGGACATATTTCGGTATGTTTATTTCACGCAAGTAAAGCAGATTTCATCAAGCTGGGAAAGCTGCATGAGTCAGAAACTTTAAAGGAGACTATGGTTTAGTCTCCTCAGTTTAGAGGAGCAGAAATCTCCAAGGGGTATGATTCTCATACAACCATAGACACATGCTTTGTGGCCCCTTTGTCTCTGCCCTTTCTTTCTTTCATCCCCCTCCAAGTACCGTTCATTTTAAATCCTGAGTGTGTTTTGTCCCCTTTCCCCACTTGAGCCAGGCTACCTTCGTTTTCCTCTTGGGTTATAGCAATAGCTTTCTACTGGTCTCCCCATACTAACTTCCAATGCATGCTCCACCCTCCATGCTGTAGTCAGAGCGACTATTTTGAAACACAGATCTGGTTGTGTTTCTACAGCTCCTTTCCCCACAGCACACAAACTACTCAGTGGCTTCCCTTTGCTTTTAGGATACAGACAGCTTTAACATTCTACCAAGCCTTGAAGAGTCTGGTCATCATCTGTCTCTATAGCTTGTCCAAGCTCCATCTCTCTCTTTGCTCTGAACACAATGACCTTCCTGCAGTCCCACATAATCACCCAGCTACCCCATGCCAAATGCCTTTGTATATGCTAGTCTTTCCCTGGAAGGCTCCATTTGCCTTTTTGACACTAGAAGTCCTGGTGTGGCACTATGGGTTAACGCAAGGTTGGCAGTGCAAGCTCACTAGCCGCTCCTCGAAAACCCTATACAGAGTTGCTATGGGTCAGAACCAACTCAAGACACTTAACAATAACAACCACCACCAAGGGGGTGTAGTTCAATAGTAAAGTTTATCCTTAGAATGCATGAGATCCTGGGTTCAATTCCCAGCATCTCTATGTACTGTTTTTCCCTATCTACTCACAGCTGAATATTGACACTAGTAAATTATTCCTATTCTTCTTTTAAATCTTAACTCAGTGTGCCTTTCCGTTCATCTTTGATTAGATTAAAAAAATTTAATCTCATAAAATTTTAAAGTATAATGTGCTACATCTTTCTTTCTTTTTTAGGAGTAAGGAGTGAGGGATAGGGTTAGGACTTTGTCTAGTTCAGGCCTAGGACTTCTGTTAGTGTTAGGGAGGGACTAGGGTTAGTGTTAGGGGTAAGGGTTGGGCTAGGGCTATGAGTAAGGCTTGGTCTAGTTTTTAGACTAAGACTTAAATTTATTTGCTTATTTTTTCTTGAAATTTACTTGATTTCCTCTTCATTTGGAAGATCTGTAACATTATTCCTTCTTTTTACCTTACGGTATGTTGTTATTGCAACTTTATCTCTGTTTCTCTATTTTCAGTCTTGTAGGTCTGTTTGGGGTCCTGGTGCAGCGCTGTGTGTTAATGCACTAGGCTGTAAAGTCGGTTTGAATTGCAAAGTCGGCAATTCAAGCTCACCAGTTGCTCCTTGGAAATCCTATACAGGGCTGCTATGGGTTGGAAGTGGCTTTACGGCACTTAACAACAACAACAACAGGTCTGTTTTACTTTGAATACTTCTAAATGTGGATTCTGGTGTGGAGCTGTAGAATAAGTATTGGACTGCTAACTGCAAGTTCAGTGGCTCAAATCCACCAGCTGCTCCTTGAAAACCCTATACAGGTTCACTATGACTCAGAACCTATTCCATAGCACTTAACAACAAAAAGCATCTGGACTGAGTTCTGGGTGATATTAGTACATTAGTCTCAGGTTGTTGTCTACTGTTGCTGGTTCTATGTTCCTTTAGTAATTTTTGTAAGGTTGGTCTGGTTTTTGCAAATACTTTTAATTTCTGATTGTCAGAAAATGACCTAATTTTGCCCTCATATTTGCTGGACAGTTTTGCTGGATATATAATTCTTGGTTGGCAATATTTTTCTTCCAGAGTTTCACATATGCTATTCCCATTATATCCTTTCCTGTTTGGTTTCTGTTGAAAAATTAGAGTTTAATCTTGTTGTTGTTGTTGTTGCTGTTGTTGTTGTTGTTAGCTGTCATAAAGTTGGTACCGACTCATAGTGAACTTTATGCACAGCAGAACAAAACACTGCCCAATCCTGGGCCAACCTCACTACTGTTGCCACGCTTGAGTCCATCAATGCTGCCACTTGGCCGATCCATCTCATCCTTTATAGTAACTTTTTGTTTTTCCCAGTTGCTCTTAGAGTCTTTGTCTTTGATTTTGAGAAATTTGATTATGTCTTAGTGCTTTTGTTTTGGGGTCTATCCTTTTTGGAGTTTGTTCAACTTCTTAAATGACTATCTTCTCGTCTTTCATGATGATGTTGGGGAAGTTTTCTTCCAACAACTCTTGGACAATGTTCTCTCTCTCTCTGTTTTGTTTTTTTTTTTGTCTCCTCCTATTCTAGAATTCCAATCCTATCTAAATTATTCCTCTTGATAGTGTTCCATATAAATCTTAGGCTTTCTTTGGATGTGTTGCTGTTGCTGCTGCTACTGTTGTAGAGGTGTGCCATGGAGTTGGTTCCGACTCATAGTGACCCTGCATAGTGTTTCTGAGGCTATAAAGCTTTATGGGAGCAGAAAGCCTCATCTTTCTCCTGTGGAATGGCTGGTGGTTTCGAACTTCTGACCTTAAGGTTGGCAGCTGGACTTGTAACCAGATGAATATTGAAATCTTTTTCTTCAAGCTCAGTAATTCAGCCTTCCATTGATTCAATTTTATGTCTTTGCCCTTTCTGTATATTATTCTGAAGCCTTAGTATTAGTTTTCTAATTGCTGTTTTTGTATAGTTTACTTTTTTTTTTTCATTTATCAGTTTGTTTTCTGAATTATTTTGTAGTTTTGTCAATGTTATCCTTGATTTCATTTGCAGTTTTGTTGATCATTCTCTCAGTTTGTTGGGGGGTGCCTAAATAGCATTCTTTTGAAATCAAGTAGTTCTGATACCATTTCTGGTATTATGTTTTCTGACTTTGCTTGGTCACTTGTTAAGGCACTCTGTCTTGTTTCTTTGTGAAAGTTGAAATTGTCGTATTTCTCCAAGACACTGTGGTATCTATATTTTAATTGATGGTTGTATATTGGTGTATTCTCAGGCACTCACTACCCCATGCCCTGGTGAATGTCAATGCAGGTTTTCTGTACACTGTTTGTGTACTGTAGTTCAGGCTGCATTCACAGCTTCCACAAGCGGGGGCACTATGCCCAGCTCCCTTCCCCAGGTAGAACAGAGGCTGCCCTGGAAGGGCTCCTGGCTGCTGGACTGGTGAGGGCGGGAACTGACCACGCCTCCCGATCCCAGGAGGGCATGCAAACAGGAGAACTGCACTAACCCTCAAGGATGCTCCCAATTCCACCTTCACCACTCCCAACCAACCTTCCCCTGCACCCCCCAACCCCCTGCTAACCTCCACCTTCATTCTGTGCCTGCAGAGTATTGTATACATGTTGTTGTTGTTGTTAAGTGCCGTCGAGTCGGTTCCGACCCATAATGAGCCCACATAGGGTTTCCAAGAAGGGGCTGATGAACTTCAACCACTGACCTTGCGGCTCAAACCGATTCAGCAGTCCAGGGTGTTAGCCCACAGCACCACACCAAGACTGCTCCAAAAAGCTCAAGACATCTGCACAGCTCCAGACCAGCCTACAGACTGCACTTTTTATTTTTCCTCTCTCACTGCTCCTGTTCTGCTTCCTTCCAATTGGAATGTGCCACTTCTTAACATTGTTGTTGTTGTTAGGTGCCATCCGGTCGGTTCTGACCCATAGCGACCGTGGACAGTGTTTCCGAGGAGGGGCTGGTGAGCTTGAACCACCAACCTTGCAGTTCAAATGACTTTGCAGTCTGGCGCATTAACCCACAGTGCCACACCAGGACTCTTAACATTAGCTGCTATCATAGTCCCAATTTTATATTTAATCCAAGTAGAATTACTAGAATAACGTCTGTTTCCCTGATTAGAGTCTGTAAGAGCAGGTGCAACATGTAGTTTCCTAGCACTGTCCCTAACAGCTAGTATGTGTTCCACAAATATTTCTGCAAAGAGGAGTAAACTAATAACTTCACAGAGAAGGAAGGAGGAGTCGGGATAGGGGAACATTTAAAGAAACCACCGGTGTGAGTCAGTTCAAATTTCAAAGAGCATGTACAACAATGAAATGAGGCAGAGGGCCAAAAACCAATGCCAAAAGGTCGGCACAGAGTCATAAGACTGGTGTCAGGGAACACTGAAATGTAAAATGAGCTGAGGTTTAAACAGATGACACAGACCACACACACACATTTTAAGAAAATCATTTGAAGCAAGAAAAATAGCAAGGCCAAGCCAGGCCCTGCATTTAGGGAAGGAGGCCTTCTTTTTAATGTATTGAACTGTTCTCCCTCAAGAAGGATCATTCTCAGATTGGAAAATGTAAAATCAAATTCTGGAAGAAGAATTTCCAGCCCAGATCAGAGAAGAGATGGCGGGAGCATCTGACCTCATTAGGGGAACTCCAGAACTCCAAATCGCTCTGGAACAGGTGGATATGATTGCAGAGCTATGCCATGATTTTTGAGAAACCTGAGAAAGGAACCAAGATGGAATGCAAATGGTCTTAAAGTTTCAGAAAGGAAATGAACATGCATTCCAGTATATTTTATGACTTCTAAATTTAACATTGATGCATGACTGAAGTATGGACTAGATTTATTATGGGATGTGTACAAAATGGGGGTTTTATATCTTTTTACCTCAGCAAGCTGCCATTTAAAAGTTGCCAGTCAGCAAGTGGAGACAGCAAGACACCTTGGAGGAAGTTTTTCTTCTGAGAGCATTGCATGAATAATCTCTTTCAGTTGTGTAACTGTGGGCAACTAGCAGCCTGTGAATAAGATAAGGCTGTTCTTCATATTTCTTGATATGAAGAGCTGGTGTTGGAAGCAATTGGGCATGTTTATACAGGGGCATTTGGTGTGGCACTGTAGGATAAGCACTGGACTGTTAACTGCAAGGTTGATGGTTCAAACCCACCAGCCACTCCTTGGAAACCCTATATAGGGTTGCTATGAGTCGGAAGCTACTTGATGGCACTTAACGAAAATAACAAATACAGGAGATCAACAGCAACAAATACAGGGGCAAGGAGTCTTCTGGGAGAAAATAAATTAGGACCCATCCTTTCTACCTAAGGCTGTATATTATTAAAGTTTCTCTGATTGGTTGAAATAGTCACACCTGAATCCATTGACAGCGTATCACCTAAGATAACCAAGAACCTCTATATTCATTTTCTAGTTCTAATGCAACAAATTAAGGAGTTCTAGTAGCATAGTGGTTGTGAATGAGGCTGCGAACCTCAGGGTTAGCAGTTCGAAACTACCAGATATTCCGCGGGAGAAAGATGAGGCTTTCTGCTCCCGTAAAGATTTACAGCCTCGGAAACCCTGTGTAGGGTCGCTATGAGTCAGAACCGACTCCACATCACATAACAACAACAACAACACCACAACAAATTACCACAAAGTTGGAGTCTCACTTCTGGAGTGAGACCAGAAGTCCAAAATTAAGGTTTCAGCAGGGCCATGCTCCCTCTGAAGGTTCTGGGAGAGAATCCTTCCTTGACTTTTCCAACTTTTGGTGACTCCTGGCGTTCCTCGGTTTGTGATTACATAATCCCAATCTCTGTCTCCACCTTCAGGCTGCCTCCTTCTGTTCTCTCCATGTCTCTCCTATGTGTATCCCAGATAAGGACATTTATCACTGAATTTCAGGGTCACCTGGAAAAATCCAGAATCTCATCACAAATTTTGTGACTTTATGATACCTTCAAGAGTCCTTTTTCTACATGAAATCACATTCACAGGTTCCAGGATGTAGACATCTCTTTTTGTGGGGGGGAGGGCACTATTTACCCACAATAGCCCTTAAAGTGTAGACATACCAGAAAGGCCAAGAGAAATGTGAAATGGTGCCTAGATTGTCCCCAGCGTGGTATCTGGCTAAAACTGAAGCACCATCCAGACTCTGATACAAGCAGAGAAGGGCTGCGTGTAGGAGTCTATGTATGGAGCCTTCTTGTCTCAACCTGACACCCAGGGAAGAATCACAGTGGCTTTTGCAGACATCTGATGACTATTGGCATCAGTGCAGCAGGAGCTGGGTGGGACCTTCTGTTTTCATCAGTGAAGCAAGATGGCAGCAGCAGAGGGAAAGATCCTGGGTTCCCTCGGTCAACAACACAGAAACGACACAACCATACACACGCAGCAGGGGATGTGGGTGTGGATTTTTTGCTTATTTGGGCATGTAGGGATTTAGGAGATTAATCTGGAAAATTAAAAACTATGTAAATCTTATTTGTACCCCAAACTGGTAAAGCAAGTTACACCAGTTAAATTACAGATTATTAAACAGGTATCATATCTCTTCTGATAAATCAAGAATGTTGAAATGACAATATATTTTTGTGGATAAGTTAACAAAATATGGGTTGGATGATAGTGTAAGTAAAGCTGGCTTCAAACAAGGAATTTCCCCCAATTCACTGATGGATGAATGCAGACCCATAGGAATATTCCTTGCCTTTGTTCTCTATAGTGACTTGGATACAATTTTGAATATAGTCTTATCAAATGTGTAACTAAACAAAGGTAGTGATGACAACTACAATAAAAGCTGACAGATCCCATATTCAACTTAACTGGGATGGCAGAAATGATGACCTGGAAGTTCCAAGATGGAATGTTATGAGGAAAAAAGTAAAGTTAAGCATTAAACTCAAAAGTCAAATGAGTGGTGATGGTTGCACAGTATGCTAACTATGATTCATGCCACTGAATTGTACATGTAAAAAAAATATTGAAATGGCAAATGTTTTGTTATATATTCTTACCACGATTTTAAAAAGAAAAAAAGTCAGGGAAGGGTCGTTCATTGCAAGAATGTACTGTAGGAAACCTGAATTGAGAAATAACTCAAGTCTGGAGATTGACAGTTGACCTTGACTTCAAAGAAGACACCAGTATAACTTGGGTACTCAAAAAAGTAACAAAATGTTAGACTGCTGATGTTGTTCCTAAGTGCCGTCGAGTTGGTTCCTACTCATAGCGACCCTGTGTAGGGTTTCTGAGGCACAGCTGCTGGGTTTCAGCTGCCAACTTTGTGGTTCGCAGTCCAGTGCTGATCCTATATAGTGCCACACCAGAAGTCCAGTTTGCTGATAGACACATACTAATAAAAACCAAATCACTTTTCAAGTTCCTTTCCAATGGATACGCTAGAATTTTTCAATGATTTTAACATACATCATCAAAGTATTTTGTTGATGGTATTAGGTGCTGTTAAGTAGGTTGATTCATAGTGATCCTATGCACAACAGAATGAAACACTGCGCCAACCTCACAATCTTTGCTACACTTGAGCCCATTGCTGCTGCTTCTATGTCAATCCATTTTGTTGAAGGTCTTCCTCTTTTTCACTGACCCTCCATTTTACCTAGCATGATGTCGTTCTCCAGGAACTGGTCCCTCCTAATAGTATGTCCAAAGTATGAGAGACAAAATCTCATCACTCTGGCTTCTAAGAAGCATTCTGGCGGCACCTCTTCCAAGACAGATTTGTTTGTTCTTCCAGCAGTCCACGACACTTCTAATATTCTTCTCCAACACCACAATTCAAATACATCAATTCTTCTGTGGTCTTCCTTATTCATTTCCAACTGTCAACATGCCCATGAGGTGATGAAAATACTTGGCATCAAAGTATGTACTGGGCAAACTAGACAGTTAACAACTAACTTTGATAAACTGGAGTGATAAAGTGACCATACTGGTGAGGAGAGGAAGGGCGTTTCTAGGAAAATGTTGAGCAGCCTCAAGATTCCAAATCATTCCTTCAAATGGTGCCCGTCTTCTTCATGGAGGTAAACATGTATCTGGTGGAGTCTGAGATGTTGAGGTAGACACTCCAGCAGGAGCTGAGAACAAGACTGCTGCCATGTGTCAGCAAGGATAAGCAACAGTGTGCCGAACCTGCAACCGTATCTTGTGCACTGCACTGACCTCAGGAGCACTCCCTCACACTGCTTTCCAAATATCACATGTGCCTTGTAACCCTGTGCCAAGGCAGGGAAGGGAAGCCTGGGAAATGTAGTTCCAATTTAGCTAAATGAACAAAATGCAAATTCAACAAAACACTTGACTTTTTTTTTCTTAACTTAAAAAAATACTTTTAAAGAAACTACTACCTTCAAGAAAGAAGAATCAGGAATGGAGTTTGTCTTTTGGACCAGGGATCCCTGAACTATAAAGCATCTAGACCCATGAGAAGATTGAAGCCAAGGTGCATGGTGATCTTCAAGAAATTGTGGGCCCACAGGTGCTGAAAGGGGACAAGGCCCTTTCTCCAAAGCTGACAAAGAGAAAAAGCATTCTTCACCTAGAGCCTGAAGTGTGAATTTGGATGTGTAGCCTCATAAACTATGAGAGAGAAAAATAACTTCTGTTTGTGAAAGGCAAAAATAATGACTTTCTTTATTCGCAAATAAGCACCTGACCACAAGGTTGGTTTGAACCACAAGGGTGGTGGTTCAAACCCATCAGCCACTCCTTAGAAACTCTATACAGGGTTGCTATGAGTTGGGACTGACTCCAAGGCACTTAACAAGAATAAACCAAAAATTGCAAAAATATTTCCAAGAGTTCCATGTATAACCTTTGCCTAGCTTTCCCATTGTCAACATTTTACATAACAGTTAACTAGTTGCCATGGTTGATTTCCATTCATAGAGATTCCATGTGTGTCAGAGTAAAACTGGCCTCATAAAGCTTTCAAATGGGTGATTTGAAAGAAGTAGAAACCAGGTTCGCTTCCAAGGCAGTTGTGGGTGGACTCAAGCCTCCAACATTTCACTTAGCAGCTGAGCTCGCTAACTATTTACATCATCCATGAACTTCACAATGATCAAAAGCTTGAAATTAACATTAATACTATTAACTAAGAGTCCTGGTGTGGCACTGTGGGCTAACGTGTCAAACTGCAAAGTTGTTTGAACTGCAAGGTCAGTGGTTCAAGCTTGCCAGATGCTCCTTGGAAACCCTATACAGGGTCATTATTGGTCGGAATCAACTTGATGGAACTTAACAACAACAACTATTAACTAATCCAATTCAAATTAGTTACAGTGTCCCACTCATCTTTTTCTGTTCCGGAATCCAATCCAGGCTCCCACATAGCATTCACTTGTCACATTTCCTCATTCTCTTCCAATATGAGACGGTTTGTCAGTCTTCTAAAAAAATGTTTCCATAAACTAGAAACTATCCAGAATGGAGAGGGTCCGAAAAGCAAGTACCCCTGAGGGAACACTGCAGGCACTGGAGGTGTCAGCCTGGAAAGGTCAACTGTTCATTGTCTGTAGTTCAAAGTCATCTTCAAATGCAAGGGAGGACCTTAATGCAAACGATTGAGTAGACTCATTCTGTGGTGTCCCAGGGGATGGGACCAGGACCAATTGTGAAATTACCACTAAGAAGATTCCAGTTTGGTACTAAGCAAAACAGTCTGTCGGTTAGAACAAATTAGCTACATCCTGGCCCTTGAGCCGCCCTGAACTGAACCAAGACAGATAGGAAGGACTGAGTAACAACACACCGAGTAGAGGCCAGGTCAGCATGGGGTAGCAGGAACAGGAATAAGTATGGAGCAGCTGGTCAGAGACATCAGAATCAGGGCAGATAGCAGAGCAGGCAGAGCTTTGACGGTCAAAACCAACAAAGCCGGCTACCAAGGAAGCAATAGGGAGACTGGTGTGCCCCTCTAATAAAAGATTTGCTAGTCTATGAATAGGCAATTTGGGGCGATACTCACAGGACTGCTTGAGGGCAGTTCATTCTTAAAGGGTCTTGAGCTATCAGGAGACTAAGGGGAGTTGTGGAGGAGCAGAAACAGTCTTCTTTAGCCCAGGAATTCCATGTTGGGAGCAGAAGAACAATGACACCTCTTCTTGGGGGCTAGTGAGATCCACTGGGGTCTGAAGAGGAGCCAGATCCCTGGTGCTTCACATCTGGACAATCACTGTGGTCACAGTGGGTAGTCACAGGGCCCTTTGAAAGGATGTTAATAGTATCATCTGAAAACACATGTAATTGCTGGGGGGAAATGGCAGTAAGGAAAAGCAATTAGCTAAAAAGTAAGTCCTAGAAACAAGAGAGAAACCCTCAGTGAGACAGACTAACACAAAAACTGCAACACGGGGCTGAAACATACCAATAATCATGCAGAAGGTGCAGAATTGGTGAGTGTCTCATTCTGTTACACATAAAGTTAGCCATAAGCCCAAACCAACCTGACAGCAACTAATAATAATATGCAAGTTAAGATCTTACTTACATTTCTATTTTCAAAGCCAATAGAAGCTGAGGTGTTCTTCCTGTTTAGCTCAGCAAACATTTAGCTCGTTAACATCCTCATGGTAATTAGTTTAACAATTACAACTCCCTGCAGCAGCAGCAGTAATGGCCATGGAATCAAGCATCTGTGAGTCCATCTGACCAATCATCCATCTACTACCCAGATATTCATGACTCCATCCATCAAGTAAACATTTATTGAGCTTCTACCATATGCCAGTTACACTGAACACACGAGAATAGTAAGGAAAAGATAATCATTTCTGCCTTCAAGGCATTTATGCTGTGGAAGGGAAAAGGATGGGGGCAACAAAACAATGGCACTGCCACAAGGTAATGTTTAGATTTATCACTTAAAATTCACCCAATTGAGCAATTTGTATACATGAGGCAGTCATCTGAAAGGAATAAATAAAAGTTATTTGAACTCCATATATCATATGACTCATGACAAATTCTTGGGCTTGGAATCAGATTCAGTGAAATGCAACTTAACAAATTTCCATCAGCTAGAGGAAAGGAATCACTAACCCAATCCTTCCCCTTTTGAAGCTTAATATTATTAGAACTTCTTTACTAAGCTGATTTGGTTCAGAGATCCACTGGTGGGAAAGGTCACAAAGAGCTTCCAAGGGAGAAACTTACCAGGGAGGAAGGCCTTAGTAAAGCCTCTCTAGAGAAAAAGAACCAGTGACTATAGGTGTAGATAGGTACAGAGGTAAATATAGACAGATAACATATGAGGGGGGGGGTCTTCAAAAAGTTCATGGAAAAAATCATTTTTTTTAAATTTCAGTTTTTCCACAAATGTTTTGAAACCTTTATAGACTGTTGTTAGATGCCATCGAGTCGGTATCGACTCATAGTGACCCTGTGCACAACAGAACGAAACACAGTCCATGACTGGGCCAACCTCACCATGTAATCAATTTGATTTCTGTGTATTCCATCTGGGGAGGTCCATGTGTATAGTCATCTCTTATGAGGAGGAGGAGGAGGAGAAGAAGAAGAAGAAACCAGCTACGCACATCCACTAATAACTGGAACATGGAATGTATAAAATATGAATCTAGAAAAATTGGAAGTGAGCTGAAATGGACTGCTATTGGCCATTTTGAATCTGACAATCACATGGTTTACTATGCTGGAAATGACAAATTTAAAAGACATGGTGTCACATTCATCATCAAAAAGAACATATCAAGATCAGTCATAAAGTACAATGCTATCTGTGATAGGATAGTATCCATGTGCCTCCAGGGAAGACCAGTTAATACCACTATTATTCAAATTTACACACCAACCACTAAAGCCAGGGAGGATGAAACTGAAGAATTCTACCAACTTCTTCAGTCTGAAATCAATGATACATACAATCAAGATGCACTGATAATTACTGGTGATTGGAATGTGAAGGTTGGAAACATCAAGAGGAAGGCTCAGTAGTTGGAAAAAAAGACTTTGGTAATAGAAATGGTCCTAGAGATCACATTAAAGAATTTTGCAAGGCCAAGGACTCATTCATTGCAAATGTCTTCATCAACAACATAAAAAGTGACTGACTATACACATGGAAGGAGCTCTGGGTAGCGTAGTGGTTACGAATTGGGCTATGAACCTTAAGGTCAACAGTTCGAAACTACCAGCTGTTCCACAGGAGAAAGATGAGGCTTTCTGTTCCAGTAAAGATTTACAGCCTCGTGAACCCTGTACAGGGTTGCTATAAGTTGGAACCGACTCCACACCACCATACACATGAACCACACCAGATGGAATACACAGGAACCAAATTGACTACATCTGGGGGAAGAGACAACAGAGAAGCTCAATATCTGCAGCCCAAACAAGGCCAGAGGCAGACTGTGCAACAGACCCTCAATTGCTCATATGCAAGTTCAGGTTAAACCTGAAGACAATTAAAACAAGTCCACAAAAGTCAAAACATGACCTTGAATATATCTCACCTGGGTTTAGAGACCATCTCAAGAACAGATTGATGTTTAGACACTAATGACAGAAGACCAAAAGAGTTGTGGAATGATGTCTTAGTTCTCTAATGCTGCATGAACAGAAATACCACAAGTGGATGGCTTTAAGAACAAGACATTTATTCTCTCACAGTTTAGGAGGCTAGAAGTCTGAATTCAGAGCACCTGCACTGGAGAAAGGTCTTTGTCTCCTTTCAGCATCTGTAGGCCCAGCATTAGTTGGAGAGCTCCATGTGTCTTGGCATCAATCTTCCTTTGAATCCAGGAGTTTCACAGTGTGGAGACCCCAGGTCCAAAGGACGCGCTCCACTCCGGGCTCTTCTTTCTTGGTGATAGTAAGTCCATCTTTTTCTACTCAAATCTCTCTCCTCTTGTCTCTTGTAAAATAAAAGGTATTGTGTGCCACACCCTTTGGAGTCTCCATAAATCGGATCTAAATGGTTACGAATCTGGCTACTAATCTCACGGTCAGCAGTTTGAAACTACCAGCCACTCCATGGCAGAATGATGAGGCTTTCTGCTCCCATAAAGATTTACAGCCTCAGAAACCCTGTGCGCTATGAGTCAGAACCGACTCCACGGCACATAACAACGACAAATGTGAGGATGGTGCAGGACCAGGCAGTGTTTTGTTCTGTTGTGCAGAGTCTCTAGGCCATCTTGATGACATCTAACAACAACATTCTGCTCTTATCTTCTTATTGGTTTATCACATCAAATCACATCATGGGGGATAGCCACATCTCAACTTCCAAACCACTGAGAATCCTGGCAAGTTAACAGAAAACCTTAACTATCAAAGATGTCATAAGAACATTCATATAGGAAGAAAAGAAAAGGTCATTAAAAAGAAAAGACCAAAATGGATGTCAGAAAAAACTCTGAAACTTGCTCTACAAAAGCTAACACAAATGGAAGAAATGAGGAAGTAAAAGAACTTAACAGAAATTTTCAAAGGGCAGCTCAAGAAGACAAAGTCTTCTTGTAAAGTATTATAATGAAATGTACAAAGGCCTGGAGTTACAAAGTGAAAAGGAAAGAACACACTCAACATTTCCCAAGATGAGAGAACTGAATAAAAAAAACAAAACAAGTCTTGACTTGAAATACTGAAAGATTCTATGGGCAAAATATTGAGTGGAGCAGAAAGCATCAGAAGAAGATGGAAGGAATATGCAGTCACTGTGCCGAAAGGAAATGGTTGATTTTCAGTCATTTCAAGTGATAGTATCTGATCAAGACTAATGGTTCTGAAGGTAGACTTCCAAGCCGCACTGAAGATTTAGGGAAAAACAAGACTCCAGAAATTGACAGACTACAAATCAAAATCTTTCAACAAACTGATACAGTCCTGGAAGCACTCACTTGTCTATGCCAAGAAACTCAAAAGACAACTACCTGGCCAAGCAATTGCAGGCCCTTCCAAAGAGAGGTGACTCTCAACCTTTCAGTTAGCAGCCGAATGTGCTGTTTGCACCACCCGTGGAACTGCAACCATTCTTGTGGCTGTAAAGTGATGTCTCATTGTGGTTTTGATTTGGGTTTTCCTGAAGACTATCAGTGTGGAACATCTTTTCATGTACTAAACAATTTGTCTTCATTTCTGCAATTTTCTCCTTGCTAACTGATCACAAGCAGCTCACAGATGGCACGGGTTTGCTGACCACATTTGAGTAAACTCTGGACTAGAAAATTATCACACTGCAACACCTGGAGTGAGGCTACATATTGTTTCATGCAACTTTTGTTTCAGTTAAATACATTTGTTGGTGTGCTGTAGGTCACGTTAAAAATCTTTCCCTCACCCAGAGTGAATCAGGGTGAACTTGGAGAGGGACATGGTCTTTCCAAACGCACCACAGCAGAAACCAGCCTGGTGGAGACGGAGGAAAATCTGATGGCAGCTTCACATTAGGAAGTCAATAAAAAAGGGTTTAAGTCCCAAGCCAGTCTGATTAATAAAATCGAGGCTCTGCTCTGAACTTGCTGCAATATTTACAATTTAAATAATCATTTCCATTGTATTTACATCATCTATTAATCTGATAAAACTTTTTAAAACTTAGCACTTTTAAATGGTCATCATAGTCACTTAGCTAATATGAATTAACAGAATCACTAGCATAATATTTAATTATTATTTTGAAAAAATATACCTCATCATTTGTACACACACCTATAGGAAAACCACATATTTATTTAGTGTTATAGTTTGCAGTCTCTATTTCCCGATTATAAGAACTCCTGCTCGATTAGATATTTATCCATAGAATTGTGATTTTTTAAAAGAACTGGTTTGTTCCAAGATGTACAGGTGAGCCCTGAGTCTACTCTCACTAGTTCATGTGTGCAGATCTTTATATACAAGTATGTGCACATACAAGCATCTTTGCTTTAAAAGGTGATCCTACTTTGAAAGCCACGCTACCTAACAGACAGACCTAAGTGTTGGCTCATACAGAATTGGATTTAAGTCCCCACTCCACCTCTTTACAGCTGTGGAACCTAGTTTCCACAATATGCAGTATGCAGCTCACGGCCCTTCTCATTGCTTCCCTGTCTGTCTCTAAGTCTGTCCTCTGATCTGTAGGGGAGCTACCTGAAGCTTCTTATGGGTACACAGCAAACCCCTCTCTGGAGAGCAGCCTCCCAGCCACAAGAGGCTAAGTTGCCATCTTTGAAAACAGGCCTCTCTGCTCTTCAGAAAATTCTCTGAAGTTCCAAAGACTCCAGCCTCGGGGTTTGCTCATAAGGGCTTTTGCCATCTCTGCCAGGCTTCTGGCCTCGTGAAGAGGTAGCCAGAGGCAAGTGTGGGATTTTTAGTGTATTTCCAGAGAATGAGTGAGGTCTTTCTGTACCGAAAAAAATTCCCCAGCTAGTCAAGGCCTCATTCCTTGGCTTTCTCATAAAACACACACATTCCTGAGTTTATACTAATGCTCTAATAATTGAATAGCTTTGTAGTTTCTGAAAAGCTTTTATACACACAATGTCCCTCTAGTCTATGACAGACCTGTGAGGCAAGGTTATGAACTCTGGTTGTTGCTGCATATTTAGGGGATTTTTTTGTTTGTTTTTTTATTGTAGAAAATATATACAGTAACAAAACATTTGCCATTCTACAGTCGTCATATGTATAGATCAACGACATTGATTGTATTTATCATGTTCAACTATCAGTATTATAATCTCTGTTTTTAACAGAAGAAAATTTTAATGAGCATCTACATGTGCCAGACAGTGTACTAGGCTCTTTTTCTCACATTGTTGTTATTGTTGTGTGCCATTGAATCAATTCTGACAGATAATGACCCTATAGGATAGAGTAGAACTACCCCATAGGGTTTCCAAGGCTGTAGTCTTTTTGGAAGCAGACCGCCACATCTTTCTCCAGCAGAGCAGCTGGTGGATTTAGGTCCTAGGAGCTGAGTACCTCTGGTAGCGTAGTGGTTACGAATCGGGTTGCAAACCTTAAGGTCAGCAGTTCAAAACTACCAGCTGCTCCACGGGAGAAAGATGAGGCTTTCTACTCCCGTAAAGATTTACACCCTCGGAAACCCTGTACAGGGTCGCTATGGGTCGGACCCGACTCGACAGCACTTAACAACTGCAACAACTGAGTACCTCACCACTGTGCTGCCAGAGTTTGTTTCTCCCCTTATCACCCTCCGTTTCATAAGTAACACAGGGAGGACTCTGAGCTAGGTCTTCCAAGCACGGTGCTCTTTCTAAAGTACTTCAGTTGCCTTCTGATTCATGTTCACTTCAGCATGCACAATCAGGCCCCTTCCAGAGAGCAGGTTTTACTAGAAGAAAGAGCATGGCACGAAGGTACCTGGAAGATACAGGTGACTAAACAGGAGAGTGTTCAGTTGGGTGGCAGGGTGAGGGACCATGGGAGTGGGGAGCTCAGAGCAACAGCAATCTCAACTCGGTACTCTCTCACTCTCTCTGCTGAGATTCTCCCTTTCTGATGGAGTTGGCAAGGCTTAAGAGGTAGACAGATCTGGATTCAAGTCTCTGCTAAGCCTCAGCTTCCCCATCAAAACAATGGGGATAATAGGAGTGTCTCCCCCTGATGCACTAGGAAGAAAAGCCCATCTACTATGCAAAATTAGGTAATGGAAACCTTATCTGACTTGCTGGCCTTGGACATATCATCAGGACATCCTGTGTGGTGAAGGAGAGGGCATGACAGACCCTCAGGCTCAACAGTCAAATTTAACAAAACAATGGATTTAAATATGCCAGTGATCGTGAGGACGACACAGGACCAGGTGGTGTTTTCTCCTCTGGCTCATCGGCTGCCATGAGTTGTAGTTAACTTGACAGCTGTTAACAACAGCAACCCCAGGTGGCTATAAGGCTTCAAAGAAATGACATACAAGCACAGAAAGTGCTTAGAACTAGGCCTGGCACATGTTAAGTGCTTAATAAATACTGTTTTAGCAGCTTAGGCCCTCCCTTTCATGGCCCATGGCCACTGTGGCCCTTACTCCTAGGGCCACTGCCCGCCCTTCACTAGTCCATCTGTTCTCACCCAGCTGCTCCAGCCAGACCTCCACCCATGCAAAATTTGCAAGGAATTGCATAAGAACAGACAGATAACTGGGATAGGAGAGAAGAGAGGCACCAACAGGGACCATCTATCTTTTCTCACAGAGGACAGGCTGATCTTTCAGACCCAGTCTCAGGGACCAAATCCAAATTCCCTCCTTCCTGTTTACTTTGTCAGCATCCCTGGCATTTAACTTAGCCCAGATGATAGGAGCTATGGGTCTACTCTCAGTTCTTAGGAACAGCAAAGTCTCGAAGATGGGAAAGTCACCAGTCCAAGTCTACTTGTGGGACCCTCCTTTCCTGAAGACAGGCTCAGAGCAGGTTCTGGGTGGGTGGGATTTAAGAGTGGCTGGAAGCAGAATGAAAGGCTGTTGCAATAATTTAGGTGTGATGCAAACATGGGTTGGGCATGGATGTTGTCATTGTGTTATTTGCCATTGAGTCCATTCTGACTCATGGTTACCCTAGGTGTGCAGAGTATAACTGCTCCATTAGGGTTTTCAAGGCTGTGACCTTGCAAAAGCAAATGACCAGGCCTGTCTTCCAAGACACATCTGGCTGTGTTTGAACCATCAACTCTGTAGCTAATAATCAAGTGTTTAACCCTTTGCACAGCCCAGGGACACCTTGGTCTTGGATTATACTCTAGAAAGCATTAAGGAAGGGTTCCATCTAAGAGATACCTTACAGAGGCAAGCCTCACTGGGATCACACTATTCAAACAGCACCTTGGAATGAGCTTAGTCTTATGGGGTTTCCTGCCCACTCCTGCTAGTACTGCTAGAGATGTTCCAGAGGAAGTAACCAATCCTTAGAAGTCCTGACTCCCTCCCCACCCCCTACCCCAAAGTCCTACTTGCCTAGAGTTTTCTCCCAGGGAAGAGTTTCCCACCATGACTTCCAGGCTAGTATTCTTGAGGACATGCTTTATTTCACTCCCCATCTAACTTCAGGTTTCTTTGCCAGGACTAAAGATGGTGTCCTGCTCTGGAGGCATCATAATATGATCGAAAGACTGTAGAGCCAAAAGCCTTAGACTCAGACCCCATCCATACTACTTACAAGCTCCTTAGCTTCTCAGTACCCCATCACATCATTCCATAAGGTTTCTGTGAGGATTAAATAAAGTGACTTGTGAAAGTACCCATGAAATGAGCACAGTAAATGTCATTTTCTTTTACTTCTTCTGGAGAGAGGATCATAGGTCATAGCCTAGACAATCAGCCCCGTTCCTTTCAGAATGCTATTTATTTGGTATCTTAGAAACAGGTGTCAGAGACATATTATCTCTGCCCTGGAGAAATTCCCAAACTGATGTGAAAAACCATAACCTGTGCACACTGCTAGCAAACAAAGATGGTGCCGCTTTCACCTCTCTCTGGGTCCTACGGGCACTGAGAGGTACCACACCTGCTCTTAAGAGCCCAGGCTTCCTAGTGGCACAGGAGGGGTTCTTTCTGACAGGAAGTGGTGGCTTCCATGCTCATAGAGAGCACTCGAGTATGCTGAGCAAATAATCTGAAAAGCTGGGTTATATGAAGAAAAACATGGCATCAGGATTGAAGGAAGATTCATTTACAACCTGAGATATACAAATGATACAACTTTGCTTGCTGAAAGTGAAGAGGACTTAAAATACTTACTGATGAAGATCAAAGAGCACAGCCTTTGGTATGGATTGCATCTCAATGTAAAGAAAACAAAAATCCTCACTACTGGACCAATAAACAACATTCTTATCAACGGAGAAAAGATTGGAGTTGTCAAAGACTTCATTCTTCTTGAATCAACCATCAACACTCATGGAAGCATCAGTCAAGAAACCAAATGACGTATTGCATTGGGCAAATCTGCTGCACAGGAACTTTTTAAAGTGTTGAAGAGCAAAGATGTCAGCTTGAGAACTAAGGTGCGCCTAATAGAAGCCATGGTATTTTCAATAACCTCATATGCACGTGAAAGCTGGACAATAAATAAGGATGATCATAGAAGAATTGATGCATTTGAGTTATGGTGTTGGAGAAGAACCATGGATTGCCAAAAGAACAAATAGATCTGCGTTGGAAGAAGTGCATCCTTGGAGGCCAGGATGACCAAACTCTGTCTCTCATACTTCGGACATATTGTCAGGAGAGACCAGTTGCTGGAGAAGGATATCATGTTTGGTAAGGTGGAGGGAGGGTCAGAGAAAAAGAGGAAGACCCCCAACGAGATGGATTGGCCAAGTGGCAGCATCAATGGGTTCAAGCGTGGCAAAAATTGTGAGGTTGGCCTAGGACTGGGCAGTGTTTCATTCTGTTGTGCATAGGATTGCTATGAGTCGATAACAACTTGATGGCACCTAACAATAACAAATCCTTTTGTTCAGGAGCAACTCCCCACATGGACCTTGGATAAGCCAAAACCCCCTCCTAAGATGTCACTACAACTTTAAGAAGATCCTCACTGTGTCTGGTTGGTTGGTTGGTTGTTGTGTGTGGAGGTACACTTGTGCAAACCATGCCCCGGTGGAGAGAACACCTTCTCACTAAGCAGCGATTCTTTCTATTTGAGTCCTCCACCAGGACTGGGAACCTCAGTGTCTGTGGTATGAAGACTTTGTGAGACTCTAGGCACAAGCACTGATGCTGTGGAACACAGGTGGCAAAGTAGGACACAAGTTAGGAAAGATTAGCACCTCTGGTGACTGTTATGACTGCATCTTTCCCTTCAAATATATTTTCTAAGGAATAATTGTTAGTACACAGGGAAGGTGCTGATAACAGAATAGCTAAGAAAGCAGATGCTAGAGCCAAATGACTAAATTTAGACACTCCACTTAACTTCTTTGCTCCTTAGTTTCCTTGTCTACAAATGAGATAACAGTACTCCCGTCTGCCCCTGCAACCACTAATGTATGGAGAATGCTAGGACTGTGCTACAGCAAGATCAGCCTTTATGTTTAGCCACCTACAGACTCTCGTGTGTTGTAGTTGCCTTTCAGTAAAGGCTCACAGATTTCGTAGATATGCAACGGTGGTGGTGGTGTGCCGTGGAGTCGGTTCCAACTCATAATGACCCTGCATAGAGTTTCCAAGGCAGTAAATCTTTACAGGAGCAGAAAACCTCATCTTTCTCACATGAAAAGGCTGGTAGTTTCAAACTGCTGACCTAGAGGTTAGCAGACCAACTCGTAACTACCTTGCTACCAGAGCTCCTTATGCAATGGTATCCTCAGTATACAACTCTTGCCAGTTCTTTTCCCAGTCATCCTTTTTTCTATTTCTGTTTCTTGTCTTACCTCATTAACTATCATGTAGACTCTTTTTTGGATTAACTACAATGGTGAAATCCATGTTGAAGTCTCCAGAAGCTACAGGAAGGATGAAGGTCGTGAGTATCTGGGGGCAGAACAATCTGGAGGCCATTGTGGTCGTTTACGTGTAATGTAACAATGGCTGGAACTTGTTGGATCCAGTTGCCACCAAGTTGATTCTTACTCAAGGCAACACCATGTGTATCAGCTTGGAACTGCTCCACAGGGTTTTCAATAGCTGGGTTTGTTTTTGTTTTTTGTGAAGTAGATTGCCACACCTTTCTTTCTAGGTGCCTCTTGATGGACTTGAACCTCCAAACTTTCAGTTAGCAGTTGAACTCATTAACCATACACACCACCGAGGAACTCCAAATAATACCTCAGAAAACAGAAAGAAAGCACTCCATCTTAAAGCTATCGTAGAATTAGAATGATCCCCGAACCAAACTCACTCAGTCAATTCTAACTCAGAGCAACCATGTAGTGCAGAGCAGAACTTCCCCAGAGGGTTTCCAAGGCTGTAATCTTTACAGAAACAGACAGTTAGATCTTTCTCCCACAAAACAGATAATGTTGGCAGCGGAACACTTTAAACATTGCACCCCTAGAGCTCATTTGGTGATGATGTTTGTTGTTGTTGGTTATGTGCCATGCAGTCAGTTCCGACTCACTAATACCGGCCATAAAACAATTCTATTATAATTTTTTCATCTGGAAGGCAGTAAAGAAAGGGAAAAATTCATATTCTCAATTTATGATTAATTTTGAAATAGATTCAGGAGCAGTTTACAAATACTTTCATTTTCTTCTCTATCTCCATGCTGTTGTTGTGAAGTGCTGTTGAGTTGGTTCCGACCCATAGCGACCTTGTATAGGGTTTCCAAGGAGCAGCTGGTGAGCTTGCAGTTCAAACGGCTCTGCAGTCTGACGCATTAACCCATAGTGCCACACCAGGACTCTCTATCTCCATAGTATGGCACAATTTAGCCCCTTCCAAAGAGGAAGACCCTCAACGAGATGGATTGGCCAAGCGACAGCATCGATGGACTCAAGTGTGGCAACAGTAGTGAGGTTGGCTCAGGATCGGGCAGTGTTTCATTCTGCTGTGCATAAGGTCGCTAAGAGTCTGTGCCGACTCGATGGCACCTAACAACAACAAAAAGTAGTTTACAATTGATTAAAGTTGCTACAAGTTTTCCACTTTACACTTTTGACTTTTTTTGGTCTTCACAAAACCCCTCTGATATTACTGATGCATCAGTCATGAAACATTGTAATAGAGTGGCTAGGACCAGGCTTTCTGGGTGTAAAATCCAGCTTTGATCTGACACCTACTAACTGTCTGACTTTTGGCAAGTCACTTAGCCTCTCTGTGTCTCAGTTTCTGCATCTATCATAAAACAAAGTCAGTTGCCATCAAGTTGATTGTGACTCATGGCAACCCCGTGTGTATAGAGCAGTACTATGCTCCATAGGGTTGTCAAGACTGTCTTTCCAGAAAGAGATAGATTCAAACTGACAACTTTTAGGTTAGTTGTTGTTGTTGAATACTGTTGAGTCGGTTCCAACCTGTAGCGACCCTATATAGGGTTTCCAAGGAGCAGCTGGTAAGCTTGAACTGCCGACCTTGCAGTTCAAATTGCTTTGCAGTCTGGCACATTAACCCACAGCGCCACACCAGGACTCAGTCAAGCGAAAACTATTTGTGTTACTCAAGGATTCCTATACAATTGAAGTAATAATAGTATTTCCTTCTTGGGGCTGTTTAGTAATCAGAACTACTATAAGAGATGCTCTTATGAATATCTGGAATTCTGATGGCTTGCAAAGTTCTTTCCCTTCCTTATTGGGCTTTTGACCCTCATATATTTGTCCTACATAACCTTTCAGTTAAACCATGGACTGTCCTGCTATCTGTGTACCCGGTGCATCCACTCATCCTTGGAATCCTGTTTCAAACAGGAAAGTGTTGCTCCCTCGGGTGCAAGAGGCTGAGGGCTGCTTGTGATGTCAGCACCATCCTCAAGAGCAGAGAGGTGCAGATCTGGCGGGAGCCTGGAAGCAGGGTATGAAGTCAGTTCCCCACACCCTGAAGTTCTGTGGCAGCTACTCTTATTAGGGTGGCCATGTCATTTACGGTGTTATTAAACAGTTAGTCCAGGGCAATAAGTGAAAACTAAGGTTGTCTGGTGACTATGACCCCAAATGTGTAGTCACCTGACCTATGACAGAACCCCTCCTTCTCCAGCCCTGAAAGTCCTAGCCTTATGCAGGCTAACATGCCTACAGGCGGTAGCTTTTTTATTGCACATGGCCACATACAAAAGGGAGTCCCTTGGTGGCACAAACAGTCAAGAGCTTGACTATTAGCCAAAGGGTTGGTGGCAATTTAATCCCACCCAGAGGCACCTGGGAAGATGGACCTGGTGATCTGCTTCTGACCCTATGAAACAATTCTACTCTGCACATATGTGGTCGCCATGAGCTGGAATCAACTCTACAGCTACGGACAAGAGCCACAACAATGCTAGATTCTGTTACAGAGCTATTGACAGACACACAGAAGGGGACTAGATGAATAAACAGAGATTAGAGGCCAGTAAGCACCAGCTCTGAAGGCCCCAGATCTCTCAGACAAAGGAGGGGTGAGGAAGGAGGTGGGGCTGGACTTGGACAGGGCTCTCCAGGGATGGAGAACAATTCCAGAAACAGCAGTTTTGAGGTACAATCTGAAGGGATTCTATGAGGAGGAACAGGGTGTGGTAAAAGAAAAGGAATGGTCTACAATGCGCAGGGTAGACGGAGCAATAGGTTGTTCCTGGTGGGCTGAGAGCAGATCTGTTTGGCTGCAGTGGAAAATCCCAACCACAGGCAAGAATTCCATTCAACAAATATTTATGGCACCTACTCAATGCAGAGTGGGCCAGGCTGAGTCATTGGACACGACCCTGCCCTGGCACCATGTGTTGTTGAGGACCGTGTTGCTGACTTGAACACAGGAGTAGACTAGGGCCTTAGAGAGAGAACAGGAGCCAGCCTTGTGCTCAGGACCACCACCCCCAGCCTTGGCCCTGCAAGGCTCTGAGCTCAGCAGCCTGCCAGGGCCCCGCCCTCTGACCAATAACTCCTGAGTCATAGACCTCTGAGGACAATGTCCAAGCTGAGCCAGGCTAACTCCAGCTCTGGAGAGGGAACTGAATCTGCTACCATGATGTATTTCATAGGGCAGGTGGACCTGAAAAGAGGTATGAATCCCTTCTCTTCCTCCCCTCCAGTCTTCACCTCCTCAGGCACCTGCAAACTGAGACTGAGGCTGGGGGTTGGGGAAGAGTGGGTGGTGAGGTGGAGGGGACAAGGGGTACAGAAGTCCTTTCTGGGGCCCAGCGAGCTCCATCTGACTCTCTGCCTGGCTCTTCCATTTTCACTCTCTCCTTTTCTCCATATCCTCATAGTCTGTCTTGCTCACCTGCTTCCTCGTTCTCCTCTATCCTACCTCACTGAGCTAACTAACACTCACTGAGGAAAGGCCCGGAAGGAGTGCTGGAGTGTGCTCCAGTTCTGTGCTCAGCTCCAGTCCCCCAAGACGCTGGGTGGTCAGCTGCTGGTCCCAAACAAGTTGAGCCTACAGAGGATATGGGGAAAGTCAGAAAAGGTCACCGTCTGCATGGGTGCTGACCTGGCCAGGTGGAGCCAACTTCTCCCCAAGAAATGGTACTCCAGAAAGTCAGTGCAAAAGAAAGCTGTGGCTGGGGTGCTACTCCAATCACACTCGGATATGTAAAGCACTGTCATGTTGTATTTGTTCTTTCCAGAAAACCTGGAGTAACAGGGCTCCATTGCACAGATGAGGAAACTCATGCTCGGAGAGGTTAGATGTTCAGCTCGAGCTCAGCAGCTATGAAGTGATGGAACCTGAACTTGAACCCAGACCCCCTGATTTCAGCACTCTACCAAGATCCCTTCTCACTTCTCATGTCACATCAAGTTGCTGAGTCTCCCCGTCCAGGCAGCTAGCACCCATCGCCTAATGTATGAGCTAGCACCCATCGCCTTCTGCAGGTTCTCTGTCTGAGTTGGCATTTTCCTAAACTGCCTTCAGTCACCCTTCCCCTGGCAAACCATTACTCTCTTCCTGGAATGTCCTGTCCCATTATCTCCTTGCAGCCAAGTCTCTAAAAAGCCCTCCCTGTCACGACACAGTAGAGCCAAACCCTCTCTTTGTGTCCCCACATCTCGCTGTCCCTGGGCCCCTGCGTGCTGTCATGTTGACTCACTACATGGCAGTTAACCATTTGTGTATCCGTCTTCCCCACCCTCCTGGGAGCACAGCAGGAGACCAGCATGCTGCCTTGTTCTCCTCCCACTCCTTGTTGGCTGCTGAATGAATGAATCAAGTCCCAAGAGTTTGGTCTTGTGTCATCAAGGAGGAACTTGAGCCCTGTCATATTGAGAAGCTAACTTCACAGGAGAAAGTGACTTCACAGCACAGAGTCACATGTCCCCCTCCTGCCCGGAGATGTTACTCAGCAAGCCCACCCACTCCTCGTTGCTTCACTCAAGAAAGGGACACTTTGTGAAGTCATCTTTCCTGCCTTGATCCTCTTTCCACTGTCCATCCATGGAATTTCCCTAGAAACACCTGCCCCTTCACTTCTGCCCAGAGGCATATCTACTGAAAATAGCACCTATGACAGTCAGTTTTAAGTTACTGAATGATCTCTCACAGTTGGCAATGGAAACTTTAATGGTGAATAGTAACTGCTCATCGATGCTCCCCTCAGGTGGCTCCCAGGGTCACCATACCTACCACACCCTAGATACACCTCTGCTCCTGAGCCTAGACCCAGTGATGGGCAGGCTGCCCACATACTCCTTTAGAGGGTGCCGGGGAGTAGCCAAGCCTGATCCAATGACTCACACTCTGGCCTTTGGGACCTCGCCTTTGGTGAGGACAATGGCGCCAGTCGTCCTCCTGCCCTCCCTCTCTCCAGCCAAGGGCCAACAGCCCAACCCTTCTTCCTGCAGATCCAGCCAGCCCAGCCCCATATGGGACCCTAGGGATATATAGCTCAGGAAGCCCCAACGAAAAGCAACCCAGCTTGTCCAGACCCACGGAGGGTCAAAGCTGAGAAGCTCAGACATTTCCTAGCTGTACAAGCATGGCTCCCCTGTTGGTCTGTCAGGAAGCTTGGCATTCTACAATTAGGATTCATTCCTGTCATTAAGGCAAGGTTTGGGCTGACTTTCTGGGAAGTCTGGCTTCTTTTTCACTAAACCTCAGGGACCCTCAGGCTGGAAGAGCGGACGCCAATAATGTGCTCATCTCAGAGAGAAAGGAAATACATGCTCTGTCCTGTCTGGGTCACTCCTGGGTGTTAGGACCCAGGGGAGGAGGCAGACCATGATGTGGTTTGTACTTGTAGGGTTAATCTGGACTGCCCAGGCTCAGCACAATTCATGTCTTGGGTGTAAGTAGAGACAGGGACCAGGACTGGCTGCAGTCTCCCAAGGCCACCTCCCTACTGTCCCCTACCCCCTTCTCCCTCACACCCCCTGAATCCTCTTCCCAATCCCTGGAAGCCAGCCATGCTGGCATGGGGTACAGGCAGCTGACTCACACCCACCACATCTGTTTCTCTTCGCGCCTGCTTGACACGCCAGCCAAGGCAGCCCTGCTCCAGTTTCAGGGAAGATGAGCAGGCTGGTTGGGCCAAGCCAGCATGGTGCACCTCTGGCCCTAGTTATGTTGGGTCCTTATCACAGACTTCCTCCACAGTGCCTGTGGGCCCCACTAACTGTTCTCCCCACACCACTCATGAAGCCAGAATCAGTTTTAGCAAAAGCAAACATGACCCACCAGTCTCACCTAAAGCCCTTCCATGCATGGCTCCCTACTGCCGTGGGAGAAAGGTTCGTTCACTCTGCAGCTGATGTTCAAGGTCTTTACGATCAGGATCATCAGGATTAGGATCCACCTCAGCTACACACCTTTCCTCTGCTCCATCCACCCAGAATATTCACAATTCTCCTCACCTCACCTCTGTTCATACTGTTCCCTGCCTTGCGATGCCTTTCCCTTCACTCCTGGGCTGGCTTTTACTTAAAGGGTCTGCCCTCTAGACCATCCCAGATGACCTTTCAGAAAGGTAAGATGTTTCCTACCACCCCCTCAAAGAGCAGGAACCACAGAAAGGTACACAGAAGCCTCTCCCCAAACATAGTTCTTAGAGCTCAGCAGGCCTTGCTTATAGATGGGAGGATCTCAACAGACCTCTGCAGCACACTCATAATACCCCCAGCACAGCTTGGTGGTTCTGTGTGATGAGGTTGGGACAAGGCTGAGGGAGTTCTAGAGGTGGCATGGCTGCATGACCTGGTGTGGCATGGTAGGATAAGCACTGGACTGCTAACCATGAGGTTGGCAGTTCAAACCCACCAGCTACTCCTTGGTTGGTTGTTTATGTGCTGTGGAGTTGGTCCCAACTTATAGCCACCCTGCACAGGGTTTCTGAGGCTATAAATCTTTATGGGAGCAGAAAGCCTCATCTTTCTCCTACGGAACATCTGGTAGTTTCGAACAGCTGACCTTGAGGTTAGTAGCCCAACTCGTAACCACTACTCTACCAGAACCCCTTAGCCACTCTGACTTCCTTAGAAATCCTATATAGGGTTAGTGGTGCTGTAGGCTAATGCTCTGGACTGCAAGGTCAGTTTAAACTAAACTGCAAAGTTCGCGGTTCAAGTTCACCAGCTGCTCCTCCGAATCCCTATATAGGGTCGTTGTGAGTAAGAACCAACTTGATGGTATTTAGTGAGTCTATGGTACTTAACAACAGCAACAAAGAAAAGGGCAGGAGTGTCTGGTTAGTGTATGAAAGTCATCCCAGTTAGCATCTCCCTGACAGATCCTTCCTTCTCATTCATCCCTACCCTGACTGGGATCACTAAGCAGGAAGCTACCTGGAGAGTCCTACCTGAGGTACAGACTTCCCTACTCCTCCCTCTCTTCCTCTTCAGAGGGTGGGAAGGAGACCCAGGTGGGACCAAAGGGAGAATCTTTTTGCCCCCTAGGGAGCTTTTGGGGACCCTCTAGGAGCTTTCAGAATAGAAAAAGTAGCTTGAGAGCTCTTAAGGTCAAGAAGCAAAAAGATCACTCCAAAATGTCTGGAGGGATGGAGGGGGCAGTTGTGCTAAGTACAGAGACTCCAGAGTCAGAATCACCCAATTCAACACCAGTCCTAGTCCTCTCATCATGAAGATGAGGTGACAGTGGTGCCCTAAAATGCCCTAAAGTGTTCAGCAAAATACCCGCCCTACCTAGACTAGGGGCTGCCCACTGCTTGGAAGACTCAATTCCCTCCCTTCTTCAGGCCACAGACACTCAAGATATACAACCAGATTGGGCCTCACAGGGTTGGGGCAGGGATCAGTGGGGCCCCATAGCCACACTAAGTCACTGTGACTAGGCTCCAACTGGGGACAGAGTCCCAGAAAACAATGCCCACGCTCAGCTCCTGACCATCTACAGATAAGAAGAAAGATGGTCAGGGCCACTGCCTCATCCTCTTGAGAGATGTCCCCACTGTTCAGGCACCCTAAATACCAGGTCTTTGACATTTGTCCTTCTGTCCTCCCCTCCTCTCCCTCCCCTTTGTGTCCCCAAAGCTGGTCCCTCCCCTGCTAAGCATGATGGACTGCCTGGCTTCCTTCTGACTGGTGGTGGGCCACAAAGTCTCATGGCTGTACTTGCAAAGGGCATCTTTCAGAGCCATGTCTAGTGCTGGGGAGGGGGTGCTTTTCCAGCTCTTCTTTGGTGCAGAGTATGACTTTTACACACTCACCCCACCAACATTCCCAGTGTCCTCACTGCAGAGAGGTCAGTGGACAAGCTCCGAGTCTAACATGCAGCAGATTTCTGTCTCCAGCTCAGCTTGTCTACTTGCTATAGGTGACCCCTCTAAACCTCAGTTCTCACTTCTGCAAACCTAGGCTACTTCCCTTCAGGATGGGTGCCATGGTGCTTTGTAAACAGTAGAGGTATCTGAATTTGCATCACACTGGGGTGTTGGGGGCTGTTAGGAGACCCCAAGAGGAGAAGGGTAGTCTGTCCTCTTTGTGCTCAGAACCAGTAGAGACAAAACTGCAGACCTTGCCTGAGAGCTCAGAACTAGGCATCAGGGAACACTGTAGTCACATGGGGGTCACAGGGTGAGGACAGCAGGCCGAGAAGATACAATCTTTAATTACAAGCTCAGGTGTCCCGGGCTGCTGGCCAGGGTACAACCAGCTCTCAATCTCCTCCCTAGCAGGGACACTGTCTCACTTGGCCTTGACCCTCTCTGGGAAAAGAGGGGTCTAGGGACCCCAGAACAGTAGGATAGAGTCAGGGGGCCTAATGAGCTGATCAATTTCCCTCACTCCACATCTGCTCAGGTTTTGCATCAGTACCAGCATCTGTCCTAGACCCCCAGGACATCCAAGCCTGTGGTCCAGTTTCTCTAACAACTGGCTCCAGTAATTCATCTCCTGCCTTCACTTGGGCAAGTTATAAAACCTGGGAAGCAGCCCTGAGTAAGGTAATGTAGGGCAAGTGGGTCTGTCATTGAGCGGAGTGCAGTCCACCCTCTCCTACCCAGGACACTCAGATTTTTTGAGTGTGCTATTTGTATGGAGCAAAAAATGTGCCCTGGTGGCTTCAGAGACTAGACTTGATAGCATGGATTCATGCAGGAAAACTTGTTCCCCAAGTTCCCCTGGTAACCGTGAGTTCACATCCTAGAGGTTGTGGACCATGCCAGAGAGAGGTGGGTGCCAATGGTGACACCTTGGCATCTGGATATGAGCGAGTTATGCTCAGATGTAGAGAGCCCACAGACCCACCTGACTATTTGAATTGGCCCAGCTCCTGAAGATCCTTCTGTGCAAACAGACATCACCTGGGCCTATAGGAACTCCACTAGGCCCTCCCCCAACCACCTTATAAGTTCCTTGATTAACAGGAACTCTCCAGAGTTTTCTTGTCTCTGAGCCCAGCACCTACATTGTTGGGTTTTTTTCTTTCTCCTTTTGTTGTTTTTCTTTGTTTACTGTTTCTTCTCCTTCTTTCTCTCTCCCTTTCCTTTTTTTTTTTTTAATCTCTTCTAAGGAGCTTTGGTAGCGTAGTGGTTACGAATCAGGCTGCGAATCTTAAGGTCAGCAGTTCGAAACTACCAGCCACTCCGCGGGAGAAAGATGAGGCTTTCTACTCCTGTAAAGATTTACACCCTCGGAAACCCTGTACAGGGTCGCTATGGGTC